>NW_027495531.1:0-5000 GCF_021521415.1 Bidens hawaiensis | reverse complement strand
AAAGATGTTCATTTGTACATGTATCATATATGCCACATGTGACATGTGATACATTTCCGCTCGGATCCATTTGTATAAAGAGTCTTGAATGAGAAAGATAAGTACTTTTGAACCTCTAACGCAAAAAGTAGAAAAAGGATACAATAAAGAATTAGGGAGTCAAATTGGGGATAGAGGGACTTGAACCCTCATGATTTTTTAAATCGACGGATTTTCCTCTTACTATAAATTTCATTGTTGCCGGTATTGACATGTAGAACGGGACTCTATCTTTATTCTCGTCCGATTAATCAGTTCTTCAAAAGATCTATCAGATTATGCGTGAATGCTTTGATCAATGAATATTTGATTCTTTCTTCAATATGGAATCGATTCACATCAATTCTTCTATGTATACAGGTTTATCCTTCATCTTTTCTGAAGTTTCGATAGAAGGATTCCTCTACCAATGTAAGACAATCAACTCCATTCGTTAGAACAGCTTCCATCGAGTCTCTGCACCTATCCTTTTTTGATTTTCGCTTTCTGAACCTTTTTTTTCGTAGTAGATGGTACATTGATGCAATAGAAGAGGTGGCAGCAGGGTTACTCAACAATAAAGGGCGAGCACTTGAGTACTTAGGTGATATACCGGCAATGAATGTCATGACATCCATCTTAGCGTTTCGCTCCTCCTGGACCTTCAAATCGGTAGTGGGTGGAAACATGGAGCGAAGTTCATCTCGGATTGTTGAAAAACGGGTAAAGTAATCGGTAAAAGAAGAGTCCCCTTGTTCAGCCCTGATGTAGGACTGGACCACCAAGTATGCATGGGATAGAGATTCTTTATCAGAAAATGATGAAGAAAGGTGTTCCCACATATCTTTTACGGTGGGGAAATTTTGGGTAATGGTGAGTATTTGTGGCTCCATGGCATTCCACAATGCCATCTGTATTCCGCTATCATCAATGAGCCATTCTCGGGAGATTGGATCAGCAGGTCGTGTAGTGAGATGGTCTTCTTTGCCTACACTTGTAAGTCCGAACAAAGAGGCTCCATGAACCCCAATTACTCGAATCAAGTTTGACCGGAATGCGAAGAACAGCTGAATAATTAATAATACCTGGAGCAATCTGATTTTCTGAAGTCTTTTTATCAGCCATTGGATCTGATAGTTTCTTAACCGAATGAATGCACACACTCAAACCGAAACAGAAAACAGAAAATCGCCGGATCGAAAAACTAACAGCACAGGAAGGTCGGGAAAGTAATAAAAAATAACCTGGAAGATAAACGGTGACCAGAGGTGGGGTCACGCGGCGGCGCGTGGGCGGCAGCGGAACGGCGTCGGATTTTCAGGGTCGGCTAATCGGAGGGTTGTGGTGACAATGGAAGAGGCGGTGACGGTGAAATATGTCTCTAAAAAAGATTACGAGACCTGGACGGAAGGTAGACGGGTTTGTTTCAGATCTAGGGCCGGCTGGTTCGGTTCAGACTAAGTGGCGGCTAGGGTTTGGATCGAGAGCCGTAGCTCTGATACCATGTAAAGAAATGGTGTGTATTTTGATAAATTATAAACAACTAGATAGTACACCTATATATACAAGTAATAAACCGTAATTGTAACCCAAACTGGGCCCATGGGCTTTCTAGCTAGTTACATGATGGGCTTTTAACCTAATACATAAAATACTATTAACACTTTTCAAAACTGAGCGTGAATAGTAATGTACAGATCATCGAAGAACAAACGTACAAGTGAAAGTTAACTCAAGGTTTCATTTTTTTTACTTTATGTTGCTACGTGCTTATTTTATATTCTTTTCAATGTAAATATTATTCAAAACCGTGCTGTGTGCTTTTTTTTCTGCGTTTCATGTAAGTTTTTTTTTTCTTTTTTTAAAGTCAAATATACCGTTACACCGTGCTTATTTTTATTTGCGTTTTCACATAATTTGTTTTCAAAACCAAGGCTTATCCACATACCGCCGCAACGTGTGGGTTCACATCTACCATTTAAGGAAAGAAAGTATTATGTGGATACAAATTGTAGTTGTCATGCAAGATTTTCAATTGGTAACATGCTAATGAGAAGAATCAGTGATGCTTTTGTTTCTTATCATCTGATTCATAGTTGTGTTTCAATATAGGGGATGCTTTGATGTCGGTCAATCTGATGTGACTGACGACGAGGATACCGTGAGCCCAAATGTAGGTGATGAAAATCAATCAGATATTGAACATAAGTCGTCGCTAAAATCTGAGGACCAAGTTGATCAAAATGATAATGAGCTTCTTGAACAAAAAAAATCATTACCGCGGCCAACTACTATTAGTCCAAAAAAATATTCAAGTGGTTCACTGCTACCCGATAAGATGTTTTCCTCTAAGAAGTTCCTTGGAGACTTCGAGAGGTAGTTCTTGTAGATTTTTGAAACATTTTTTTCTGGATTGTTATTTATTTTATCTAATAATATGAAGAGAATCTTCACAAAGAGGTTTTCGAGTTGAACGAAGTTATAGTGGTCCACTACAAGGTCGTCAAAAGAATACCACCACAACCTCTTATTCTGGTAGGTAATCATTAACCTGCTAATTCACCTTGTTTTTGTTATTTTAACCAGTCTAAAATTTTTATTTTTTTTTACATGTGCTTTTTTATTTTAATTGTTTTTCCTGGTTATATAGAGGATAAACCAGAGGAAGCTGTGGTGCAGCGTAAGGGACGTTTTAAAGTTACTTCAGCAGACCTCAAGGTGTGGAATTTACTTATTTGACCTTTTTCTGTTAACTTTGGCACGCTTTAAATTTTTATGAGAAAATAGATCATAATATAAATTGCTTTCACGCCTAAAACTAGTTTTTGTTGCGTCTGGTAATTTTTTTATTTCTTAGTATCATTGTTAAGTGTTATCTACAAATATTTTAGTTTTAAATAAAAGACACATAACCAACTAAAGTGGAAGTAAACTTGAATATTGATTAAAACTAAACTGTTCTACATTCTACCACATTACACTAAAAAAGCAAAAAAGTAGAAATAAGAAGTAAAAAATTAAAAATTACGGTTGAACGAACGCAAAACTATAAGGAATACCAATCAAATCAAAAGAATAACTTTTACATTATGAACTTATAATAAAACAGAATAGCACAATTATGAACGCATGTTGGCAATTCAGAAATTTATAGGTTAAACTTTAAATCAATGGTTTTTTTGGAAAGGAAACTTTAAATCATTGTAATCCTTGTCATATCTTTTTTATCATATTAGTAAAAAACTTAATACGTTAGCTAGTTTAACAAACAAAGCAACTGGAGTGGTTCGCATAGGGATTTCAATTATTATCACAATTAATTCATAGTTTAAGAAAGAAACCTTCTAATCATTCTTTCCAGTAAAATAAAATGAATGTGTTATAATAAACAAACACAATTGGACGGATACATGATTTTTGTTTTGTTTCCTTCAATCTTATTTGCAAATCCAATTACATTAAAATTTATTGATAACACTAAAAGCACCAACAGAGCAGACGGGTTTGGAAAAATATTCCTCAAATATGCATTTTCCTTCATATTGTTATTATGCATGTGAATAGAGCATGAATATGGTTGGAGATGACCTAATTTACATAAGCGTACTTCAACAGATTCTCTTAGCATTCTTTTTATAAAATAACTCTTCTTATATTCAGCCGTTGTTTTCATTATCTTTTTCCTGAAAATTAATGTATTTACACTGTATTTTGTTACCTTAAGGTTCCGGTTTTTAGTTCCAATTTCAGTGGAACCATCAGCCCACCTACCTCAGGCGTACCTGCTTCAATTCTTTCTTCATTGCAAACCATTTTGTACCATAGCACATTGCAAAAGGTATATACTTGATTATATTAACTGACTTCTGAAAATTTTATGATAGACAACAAATTTGCCACTTTCTTTGTATTCAGGAAGAACTTCATAGATTAATCAAGTTTGTTGAGCAGACTTCTGGTATTTCAGTTTTCATTGTCAACTTACATTTTGTGCATATCGACATATAAACCTAATTATTATCTCTGTATTCAGGCAATTCCATGGATCATGTGGAAGCCGGAATCAATGGATCGTCACAGGTAATGTGACTAATGATATTAAGTAATAAATCCGTTAAATATCTGCTGCATGTTTTGATACCTTTAAGGTCAACCAATGGTTTTTCTGTAATTTATTAGAAGTTATAGTTTCGTACATATTCTTGTAGAAGCTCAAAATTTAATACATATAGTTACTTTTTTAAAACACTAGTATTTACTCATCCATGCTATATAAAATAAAACCAGTTACTTTTACCAGTCTATTTCACTAAATAAACAAATAAAATTACTATAAATTACCATGGCATGGACAAATGATGCTCCTTTTATTTATTCAGTGAGAATAGTCAGTTATAAGTAACAAATTTGTTATTATCGAATAGTTAAATATGGTATTTTTGGTGTTTTGGTAAGGTAAGTATGGTATTTTTTATTGTTCTGAGCGATCAAGTATAGATTTATGAAGTTTTAAACCTATAGGAAGATGCATATCAAAATTGTCCTTTTTGTGTAAATAGTTCGAAAATCATATTATCTCAATAATAATATTCCTTTATTGAATAAAATGATCTAGGAGGTTTAATGCATTAGAAGTTTAGAACTACACTTTGGATGCCTTCTGTGTATGACATTGTGCTGTCAAACCCTTTTGCTCAAGTAGTAAATGACGCTTATTATTCCTTTTATATTGTTATTATCATCATCGTTATTACGTTATTATTATTATTCTTGCTATTAATATTATATTATTATTATTATTATTGTTATTATTATTATTTCATCACATGCAGATCCCTCTTACTTCCCCAAGGGAAAGAGAATTGCAGTCTCAACTGATCCATTTACAACAAAGGTTTGAAAATTGAAAACCAACTTGGCTTAATCAGCCTTTAATCTTTTTATCTGAAAAATACTCCACAATTTTCAGAAAAGAAAAACAC
>NW_027495530.1:55000-228355 GCF_021521415.1 Bidens hawaiensis | reverse complement strand
GAGTCGGTGTGCGAACAATCTTCGGATATTGCGCGTACCGTCATTCGGGAATGATCCCAAGTGGTTATTAGTGTGTGTAAATGTTGTGATGTAACATAGTTAATATGTAAATGATTGTAATGATATAAAGTGTGTTGTAGACAAGTAGAGGTAGGGCGTGATAAAAGTAGCAAGGGTCTAGTAAGGGTGTTAGTGCATGACGATAGTACGTGGTAGGGTAAGCCTATGCGTGACTTCGTTATTAAAGTGGCAAAGTTGCATAATGTTATTCGTTATCAAAGTGGCAAAATGGCATAACGTTATTCGTTATTAAAGTGGCTAAGCTGTAGGGGTAAATAAGAGGTTTAAGTGGTAAGGTGAGCAGGTTAGATATTGTGCTATGTGTCTTTGGATACGTATATAATGCATGTAGTGGTTGTATGATAAGTTGCTCGATTAACTAGAACTCACTCAGCGTAGCTGACTTTTAGTATGCACGCAGGTGATCAGATTGAAGAGCTAGCATGAGGATGGCACATGGCAAGGATTATACGGCTAACATTTTTAAGAAGGAAGAAATGATGTTTAAAATATAATGTTTTGTGATATGGTATCAAAATAAAGATTTAATGTTTTGTAACGAATGCTTAAGTTAATGTTTCCACGAAACTTTTAATTAACTCCGATTGTAAGAACTGTGTTTATGAGTAAATCCGACGCTAAAGTAGGACTACCGGGTACGGGGCCTTACACTTAAGTGGTAAGTGTATGCCTTGTATGATTGATGTATGATGAATGCTCGACGGTGCTGTGAACGATCTTCGGATATTGCATGTACCGCTAGGTGGTAGTTAAAGATATGATTGATATATATGATGTATGAATGATGTATGTATGTTATATTGATAGTACGTGAACGATCTTCGAATATTGCACGTATTGTTAAGGAAAGTATGTAAAGAAAGGTATGGTATAGTTGCACGAAACATAGGGACCAGACCCTAATAATATCTGTGAGGATAGGGACAAGACCCTAATAATATCTTTAAGGGTAAGGACCAGACCCTAATAATATCTGTGATGTTGGGGACCAGACCCTTATAATATCTGTGAGGTTATAGGGCGGAAGGCTCTTTAAGTAGTTTGGATAGTGATGTATGTGAAGTAATTATATGTTGTATGATTAACTGGAACTCACTCAGCGTAGCTGACTTTTAGTATGCATGCAGGTGAGTAGGATGAAGTAGCTCGCTTGAGGGGAACACGTGGCACATGAAAAAGAGACTGGCATCCGAGAACTCAAGACGTTTGTTAATTTATGTTTTGATATTTCGCGAATGTTTTTATTAACTACGGCGGAAATGCCGGGGCGTAACTGATTGCTCACAGCTTTTCAAAGGTTACTATATGCAATTTTAAAAGTGTCAATATCAATTAAATTTTATTAAATAGTCAAGTACATCAAACTCATAAGTAAACAAGTAAAATAAATATTCAAATCTAATTCTTGTATCTTCTTCTCTAACATGCATCCTAAGTTGCTTGGAACAATCTTGGTAATAACGTCACACGATAACCTGCATATGTGTTGAAAATAAAATAGTTTTGTCAACACAAGGTTGAGTGAGCAACACACCAGTTTAAATGTACATATAGTATATATATATAAAAATAAGTAGTTGCAACAAATCATATGAGAATAAAAAATTAACCAAATGAGCAAGTATAATTGAGATGTCGAGAAGCACAAAGGCTATAACGACTGGCGTATGATCATACTTGACTGAGATTATGTTGGACCTCTTAGAATGCGGAAGCATACAAAGCAAATAAGCACATAAACAAGTAAGGTATAAGTTGTTAACATATAGGACAAAGTTGCAGTTTTGAGTATAAGTATATATGAGAAATATAAGTTTTACGCATATGTCCCCAAAACGTGAGAAAAATAAGTAAAATAGGGGAATGTGGTACTCACCTCAATGGACGAACAAAAACGAAAAGGGAATATTAAGAATGACGATTCGCGGGAAGTCACGCGTTGATGAAAAAGCCTATAAATAAAGATAACATATGGATACGCTAAGTTTAATGAATTAGATAGGATAAGCGAGTTCAATAATTATAATTCTATTAAGTCATGTTATATTCTTTAAAATCATAATTAATATAATATCTTATATAAAAATATTATATGAAAAAATTATTTGTTAAATTACAAATAAGGTATATTATAATACTTTATTATAAAAAAATTGTAAAAGTAAAATAATTATTATGAGTTTATTAATCCGTTTAAAAGTATATTATAATATTCTATTATAAAAATATTATTTAAGTTAAAATACATCTTTAAAAATATCTATTAGTTCGTTAAAATATTTAATAAGTTTACCCTTTTTACATACATGTATATATCAAATCGATAAATATTAGTTTTTGTGGTATTATATATATGTATCTATGTATAAACGAACTTTTAATAAAGATACGAAACAAACATAGGTATCATTGTCGGTTTATAAAAATAACGATATAATATCAATTATAAAAGTTAAATTCCTAATATATATTAATATCATTATTAAATGGATTTAAACCAAAAATAAAACACAAAATGGGTTCAATGGGATTCGAACCCGGGTGGCCAGCACAAGAACAGACACCCCTAGCCACTAGCCACTGGGCTAGGGAGTTTAGTTGGTTTAGATCTGAGATGATTAAAACTTAAACAACCAGACACGCACCATTAAGAACACATGAACCCTAAATCGTTAATCGATCAATCGTTGATCAGTTGTTTAATTAACCAAGGGGTTAATGCATTAGGATGAACGACAAACCGATACATGTCAAACAATTACCTTTACAATGATTATAAGAGGATAGATTGATCAAACTGTCGCCGACCATTACGTGCTCAAGAACAACATTAAAACAACAGTGATAACGTAATTAAATAAAGGGGTTTGATTCGCAATGGTTATGAGGTTGATTCTGAAAGTTTAATTGTGTTTTCATAATTGTTTATATGTATAACTCCTTAGGGTTAGGGTCGGTTAGGTTATGTTAAGAATGATGTATCAAAAGGGTGTTTCTTAATTAAATCCGTCGGTAGGCCGAGTATAACGCGAATATTCGTATTACCAAATAAACTTCGCGAATTAACAACGTGTAGAACAAGAAATCAAGCCGGGTATCGAATTATAATACGTGTTCGGGTTCTAAGGAAAACGGGTTAATGGATTATAAAATCAGATTTTGCACTTGGTTCCTTGGTGTTTAGGGATGGAAACACAATAGGGTTAAAGTATAAGTTTATGGGATTTTTGCCAAATCAGGAAGGTTATAGTTTTCTATGTAATAAATTAAACAATAATATATTAATAATAATCTCAATGGAAACGACATATATATATATATATATAAGTATATATACATTATTATAATAGAGATAGGCAACCGTCCACCTTCTCACACTCTCTCCCTTAAAGACGCCGACCTCCATTATATTATCTATACAACATAACAAAACCGATTCAGATTTTTCCACACGTGCATTTACAGTTGCAATCAATATTAACGGATGGAAGGTAAAGGACACTTTTAAAGATATTCAATTATCATCCATCTTCATCCAACAAAGGTTCATTTCAATTGCTGTCAACAAATAGAACAAATTAATCAATCGTCATTCCGAGGTTTAATCTTTGATGGTTATCAGGGTTGTGCTTTCTTCAATCTCTGACATATCAAAACCAACCGGATTCACCATGAAATACCGTCACATGTTATTGCCTTCAACTTGTTCGACGAAATGGCTGACATAAATCGGGATCCATATTATTCAGTTGGGTTACTTTTCTGGAAGTCACCAATTGCTTTGCTAAAAGTGTTCATGTTATCTTTGATCCTTACTCGCCGAACTAAATTCATTGATCAATAATCAACCAATAATAGGTGTCTTCACTCGAAATTCATTTTATTTGTTTATCTTTGTTGTTATATGATTTTGTATGTGTTGATTTGTGGAACAATGGGTATGGATTGCTAGATGTAGGAGGTGAAGATGGGATAAAGTTTGTAGCTTTAAGTTAAAGACTGTCTTTGACCATAATTGACATCATGGGTTTCGGGTTTACTTTAAACTAATGGGAGTTTTTGTTATTATTTAGGAAATTTTGATTTTTGCATTAATATGTAGAATAATGAGTATGAATTGCTAGACGTAGAATGTGAAAATGGTATAAAGTTTGTAGCTTTAGGGTTAAAGACTGTAGTTAACCATCATTGTTGACTTCAAAGTTATTGACATTTTGTTATTATTTAGAAATTTTTGATGCTTGCAATTTGCATTGATATGTAGAACAAAGAGTATGGATTACCAAATGTAGGAGATGAAAATGGCATAAAGTTTATAGCTTTAGGATCGAAGACTGCAGTTATCTAAGGTAGTCAAGATTTTTTCTTCGTAGTTGTGGACTTGTGGGTTCAAACGGGTTATTTGGGGTTTTGTTTTATCTATAGTGGGTCAAACAGGTCAAAAAGGTTTATCCAAGGCTATCAACGAAATCTTGTTTGATATGCAGATAATGAATCCAGTGGTCGCAGCGATCTTCTCCCTCATTTCAAGAGATGAAGCCCGTCATGCCGGGTATGTATACATGAATAAAAGATCAAAAAGTTTAGGTGGAAATCTCGACCTGTTTACTATCTCTATCTTAAATGGGTCAAATAGGTTGAAAATCACCTACAGTCAGTTTATAACCATTAAATAACCTTTACATCATTTTGATCCAAAGATTTAGATTTTTACTAGAATGATGTTTTTGTAAACACAATTAACACATTATTGAAAATGTAAAGAAAAGTGTTTATGGGTCAACGGGCTTGCCGATCCTTACGTTTTTTTAAGAAAGAACACGTAAACAAAGTCATAACACAAAATTAATTAGTATTAAAAGTTTATAAATAATAAAGATGCTTCTTGAATATAATACATAAAACAACTTAAATGCATATTCCAAAAAAAAAAAAACAAATAAAAGGGTGAACGGTCGTTTCCAAGTTCGAAACCATGGGTCGATCAAAATTGTTTATTATCAAAGTTTTAAAATAATAAACAATGTATAAACTGTTGCAGATTTCTGAACAAGGGATTATCTAACTTCAACCTGGCGTTGGACTTGGGGTTCTTGACAAAAGCAAGAAAATACACCTTTTTCAAACCCGAGTTCATATTCTACATGACATATCTGTCGGAAAAGATTGGATACTGGCGATACATAACCCATATATAGGCACCTAAAAGGCAACCCTGAGTAACAATGCCACCCTATTTTCAAGTACTTTGAGAATTGGTGTCAAGATGAAAACATATACGGTGACTTCTTTCTGCGCTCATGAAGGCCCAGCCTCAGTTTCTCAATGACTGGAAGCTAAACTTTGGGCCAGATTATTCTTAGGGATGACAAAAAAATCCCAAGTCCGACCGGTATACCCGAAACAAATGGGACGGGTATACCCGAAACCCAATGGGTATGGGCTGGGTATGGGATTAGGTTTTTAAATTTTTTATCGGGTACGGTCCGGGTATGAGATTAGATGATACCAGGTCCGATTACTTAAAAACACCACCCGTTTACCCGAACCATATACCCGAAAATTTCTTTGTATTATATAGGTTGTGAGGCATATATATATATATATATATAGGGGTGGGATCTAGAGAGAACTCATCTTAAAGAGAGAACTAGTAAAGAATTATTTTTAACTATTTAAAAAAAAATATTTTGTGATTTTTTTTCTTTCCTCATTCTAATAAGATGATATTGATACTAAAAAAAAAGAACCCTTGTCGGTGTAGTACTGTAGTGCATATGTGCACTAATGCCTATTGCATATATACAATAGTGTTTTATTGCATATAATACAACACAATTGCATTATCCAATACACACTATTGAATATATGCAAATACGACACTAATAATTGTATGCAAAACACATTATCGCATATATGTAATACAACACTAATGCACATATACACTATATCGATTTTTTTTTTTATTTTTGTATATTATATAACACTATTGCAAATAAACAATACAAACAACTATATATATGCTAATAAACAATACGAACAACTATATGCTATTCAACACTATTTCAAATATCAAAATGCACACTATTGCACATATGCATTATAAAAAAAGTCGGCGTATTGCATATATGCATTACTCGTTAATTTTTTTTATTTTTTTTAGTTTTATTTTTTTTTGTGGTGAAGAATAACAATATATAAGAAGGATGAAAGAAAAAATATTTTAAAAATATTTTTTTAATTAAATTAAAAATACTTAATTATTAGTTCTCTAGTTCTCTCCATAAAATGGAGTTCTCTCATGATCCTCACCCTATATATATATATATATATTATAAAGTTATTATTTATTTATTGTCACGCTTCTATATATCAAGTGCATTATAATTAAATTTGTAATAATTGCTGTACGAATAAAAGGTATAAAATAATTATAATGATTAAAAAAATGTAATTGAAAGTCCCAACGGGTATACCCGCGGGTATGCCCGATACCCGACGGGTAATGGGCCGGGTATGGGACACGGTTTTACAAACGGGCATGGGCATGGGATTAACAATACTCAGCTCGAACCCGGCCCGTTTCCATCCCTAATTATTCTGCATATATGTATACCCTTTACTTTTTTTAATTTATTGGTTTTTTAATAAAGGCCGAAAGGATTTTGTTATAGATTTTGTGTTGGGGTTGCAGGTGTATGTTACCATGTATCTTTATAATACACAAAGACTGCTTTCTGTGAAGGTATTGGGCAGGACATAAAGGACTTTTTTGGAATGACCTTTATATCTGCAAGGTAAAACATTTGACTTTTTTTTGTTAATTTTCATTTTTTTTCATTTATCATGATTTTATTATATGTCAACTGTCGATATTGTAGTATGTAGATACCCTTTTTGTAGTTTACACTAGATCAATTTTTTCTGAATATATAAACAAGAAATATTAAATTTTGAATCCTTGAATTTTATTCTTTGATAGCAGGAGTCAAACTTTTTACTACAAAGATTTTTTTTCTTTGCAACTTGTATTTTCCAGAGATTAGGGTTGTAGATGTGACTGGTAATACATCTTATCGTCAACTTTCCCCTCCCTACAAGGTACATTTTTATTTTACTCGTGAAAGATGGTATTTTGAATGTGGCGAAAGCTCAAGTCCTTAACGGGTTCGGGTCAAAACAGGTTAACTAATCGTGTTAAACGGGTTAACAAAAACACCATGCGTTTATAACCTATTTATTAAAAGAATATAATTATATCAATATATGAGTGTATTTTATATCATAAATGTATTATATTATAACATGTTTATTAAAAGAGTATAATTATATCAATATATGAGTGTATGATATATGTTTATATTCTACAAGAATAAACTCCAAAAACTACTATCCTAAAAGGTCGTGTCGTGTCGTGTCGTGTCGTGTCATTTGTGTTCCTAACAGGTTATAGTTAATCGGGTTAAATGGGTTGTGTCATGTAATCTGTTTTTTAAACATGCCCTTGTTCATGTTTTAGTATATGACAGTTTATTTAAACAGGTCGTGTCCGTGACTGTTACCCATGCTAACTAATTGTGTCATGTTGTGTCTGACAAGTTAAACACGTTTGCAGCCATATGAGATTACGGGTCAACAGGCCCAGGATGAAACAGAACATATTTAATATGGATCTGAACACCCTTATAACCACTCAATTTTAACTTCATGTAAATTTCAACGCTTGTGACTTCTTACTCTTTTATCTATTTTTTAAAATATTTGACCTGTTTGACATAAAGAATCAAATGGGCTCTACTTGAAACAAGTCATTCTAAATATATGTGTAATTTGTTGGTACGGGTCGAATTGGGTTGACTGGGCAAAACGAGTAACACTTAACCCCATAACACAATTGATCTAATTTTATAGCTTTTTAGAGAGTTAGTTTATAAAATATGATTATGATATAATTATCTTACTTTCAGGTTTAAGTAGGCGGATCGCCTATATATAAAGTCGAGGGAAACTTAGGGGAAGGTGGAACTGAACTCGTCGGGTCCGGGTATACTAATTTGTAAATATTGTTCTATATAAATCTTGATGTTTGAACTCTATTTGCGTATGTTTTATTGTGGCAGGTAGCTATTAAGTTTGAGGATAGAAAAAGCAAAGGCTGTAGTTATAAGTTTACAAGTATGTGTGCTTGATATATAACTAAACGTATTTGCCAAGTTTCTTTTTTCGATGAAAATGATTCAAGTTAAATGATGCTTGTTTTGGGCGAAAAGAAAGCATTTCATGTTGCAATGTTTGATATTGCCAAGACACCAAAGACTCATAATCTTTTGTCTCACTAGCCTTGTTTTAACTCGACCCACACTAGCATTTGTTGCATTAACCTGCAAAAAACTACGGTACCATCACAAGCCGTACAGATGCCATTGGATTTCAGTTGCATCTATGCCGCGGACCTTACTCATACCGAGCTAATCCTCAATGAGTCTCCGCTGCAACGCGCGGGTACATCTACTAGTGTGTGTGTGTGTATATATATATTTATATAAAATAGCCGGAACATCGAAACGGATCGGGTTTTATCAAAGATATAGTTTTCAAAAAAGTCCGATTTGTTACAGTCTCCCCTACTTTAAGGAATTTCGTCCTAAATTAAGAAATACTATAACATCATTAAAGTTTAGGCAAATAAACCTTTAAACTAAATTTTATTATCAGTATTATTATTATTATTATTATTATTATTATTATTATTATTACTTTGAGAATACAAATTTATCATAGCACAGAACTTTGAATAGTTAAAATAACGCTCCAAATGCAAATCCGATAAGAGCACTTATATATAGGATGTACCAGCGGCGTATCCATCATTACCTTACCATCTCTACATTTGTACCGTCATCTCAACTATATACGGTTCTATATTATGACACACAATCTTACGCATCATGATTTCTATGCCAGGATTTCGATAATTATGTTCAAGACTATAATTATTTTTCATCGTCGAATGGTCCACATGAATCATTTAACCCTGTGGGTTTACAACCGTTTGAAAACACATGATTTTGAGGAAACAAAGTTTCAATGAGTTTTTTCTTTTTTTTTTCTTTCTTTTATAACACTAGAAAATTACCAAAAACAATTTTAAAAGTTGCAGTAGATTTTAATAAGACAAAGAAATCTCTAAGACATCTTTTAAACATGAAAGTATAAGTATTTAAAGATGAAAAGATACTTCTTATTAATAGTTGAGGTCTATAAAATGGGTTATGATGGATAAATATAAGGAAATAATTATAAAGGTAGGTTTTAATAAATAATCCATTTAATCAAAAGAAACTATATTTAATATAGAAGATAAATAGTCCAAATACGGAAATAAGGACATAATACGTAATTAAGAAAAAGACAAAATGGGGTATGATAAGATAAGGAAATCATCAAAATTCTTCGGGGTCCTTGAGTAGATTAATTGACGTGACTTGAAACACCATGAGCAGTTGCGTTCATGGGAGTTGGAGCAGTCGAGGTAGATTGATTTGGGGTAGCTTGAATAACGTGAGCTTGAACAGTTTTCAGGAAGGTTGTTTGGTGAAAATATGTCCTGTAAACTTGAGCTTGCGGTTGTGGGGTTTGATAGTGTTGGGTTAAGTAAAGGTGACCTTGATTAATGGGAGGAGCTTGAGGGACATGAGGTTGATGGGTTTTGAGCTTGGTGAGCATGGGTTAAGTAGTATGGTGTAGTCGTAAATTGGGCTTGATGAGCTTGGGTAAGTAGAGGGCACACATTACGGAGATGATTTGGGTCTTTACAATGGTAGCAAGCACGGGTATTAGGAACATCAGGTTGAGCATGGGGGATAGGTTGTTGTGGAACAACTTGTGCAGTAGGTGGGACACGACAGGTGTTAGCAAGATGGCCATAACGGTTACCTTGGATACAACGACGACATATGGATTTAACTAAGTGATGATGTTTACAAATGGAGCGTAACGGGAAAGGACCGAGGTAAGGTTTTCTTATTTGAGGAGACTTGCGAGTGGGTAGGTTTTGTTGCAGCAAGGTTCTTAGGTTTCTTGTTGTAGGGGTGAGTAGATGGTTTATAGTCACCAGTAGAGGAATTAGTGTGAAAAGTTGAATCGGTTGTTTTGATGTCCTGAATTTGGGTAACTATCCTAGGGATCGAAGCAGCTATCTCTTTGGCGATACAGGCAGCCATACGGTGGTTGTGAGAATCAAACGATTGATGCTGAGGATGACGGTGGTTTCTTGAATGAGACATTCTATAGGGACCAAAAGTAGGGATTTATAAGATGAAGGATAAATTGAGGAAATCATAAGAATAGTAAAATGTTTAACTATGAAGATAACTTATAAAAATGTTGCGTTAAGAAGTAAGGGAATTGCGTCATGAGGATTAAAAGTATAAGTTTATAAGATGGGGGGGGGGGGGGTACATTGCGTAGATAGTTGCTAAATGATGTAGTCAATAAGATTAAGGTGTGATGACTACATGAGGAGTTAAGCAATTTAAAATTTAAATTATTAAGTTTATAATAAACTAACGAAATATAAGTTGTGGATGTTGGCTCCCATGAGCTTTCCATGGCAATTTGAATGGCCTAACGAACTAACGAAAAACAACTGAGTTGGACCGCCCATGAGCGTTACATGTCAATTTGATTGTCCCAACAAATTAACGAATTAACAATGCAATGAAGTTTGTCGGCCCAGTAGGCGTTACATGGCGTTTTAACCGACCAAACTCAATAATGAACTATCGAAATAAATATGCTAAGTCGGAGTATCTTGTGAATCACCACGTTGATCACTCCAACAAAAATACGAAAACAAGTTAAGAATTGGACAGTAGAAGTGCCCATGGTTTCCAGAGATTTTTCACCCAACTAACCATTTAAATAACGAAACACAATAATCGGGAAAACCGAGTTTAGCCACGTATCACCGTGAATTCGGTTTAGGGATGCAACCACTAATGTGGTCACGGTTGACAGCTTAGGGTGTCGGTCATATGGCATTTATGGGTCTCACTCGGGTCCATAGGGTTGAGTACTGTGGTCAGGTTATCACCCAGGTAAGGAATAGCGTCTTACCTTTGGTTCTTGGAACCGTTTTGCCAGTGCCCAACTCATAGTTTCTCTTCCCCTTTCGTTTATCGTAGGGACATGCCACATAACCTAGCCTTAAGGTGTACGAGCGAAAACAACAGGTGGGAATTCTTAAGGAATTTCCCAAACATAAAAGCAATCTAATTTAGAAAAGTTTTCTTTGAATGTTGAGGCATAGCCTCAGAGTTTGTGTGTGTGTGCATAATAATAATAAAAAAAAATTATCTAAGAAAGCTGTAAACAATTAATAATTGAACACATAAAGGTAACATATAGGCACATATAGGGCTCCTAAACATGTGTCTAAAGAAATTTCTAACGACCTATCTTAAACCTTAGGCTCTGATACCAATCTGTCACACCCCAACCTACGACGGAAATGCCGAGGCGTAACTGATTGCTCACAGCTTTTCAAAGGTTACTATATGTAATGTTAAAAGTGTCAATATCTATTAAATTTTATTAGATAGTCAAGTACATCAAACTCATAAGAAAACAAGTAAAATAAATATTCAAATCTAGTTCTTGTATCTTCTTCTCTAACATGCATCCTAAGTTGCTTCAAACAATCTTGGTAATCACGTCACACGATAACCTGCATATGTGTTGAAAATAAAATAGTTTTGTCAACACAAGGTTGAGTGAGCAACACACCAGTTTAAATATATATATATATATATATATATATATATATATATATAAATATTTACAACAAGTCATATGAGAATAACAAATTAACCAAATGAGCAAGTATATCTGAGATGTCAAGAAGCACAAAGGCTATAACGACTGGCGTATGATCATACTAGATTGAGATTATGTTGGACCTCTCCGAATGCGGATGCATACAAAGCAAATAAGCACATAAACAAGTAAGGTATAAGTTGTTAACACATAGGACAAAGTTGCAGTTTTGAGTATAAGTATACATGAGAAATATAAGTTTTACGCATATGTCCCCAAAACGTGAGAAAAAGAAGTAAAATAGGGGAATGTGGTACTCACCTCAATAGACGAACAAAAACGAAAAGGGAATATTAAGAATGACAATTCACGGGAAGTCATGCGTTGACGATAAAGCCTATAAAGAAATATAACATATGGATACGCTAAGTTTAATGAATTAGATAGGATAAGTGAGTTCAATAATTATAATTCTATTAAGTCATGTTATATTCTTTATAATCATAATTAATATAATATTTTATATAAAGATATTATATGAAAAAAATTATTTGTTTGTTAAATTACAAATAAGGTATATTATAATACTTTATTATAAAAAAAATTGTAAAAGTAAAATAATTATTATGAGTTTATTAATCCATTTAAAAGTATATTATAATATTTTATTATAAAAATATTATTTAACTTAAAATACATCTTTAAAAATATCTATTAGTTCTTTAAAATATTTAATAAGTTTACCCTTTTTACATACATATATATATATATATATATATATATATCAAATCGATAAATATTAGTTTTTGTGGTATTATATATATGTATCTATGTATAAACGAACTTTTAATAAAGATACGAAACAAACATAGGTATCATTGTCGGTTTATAAAAATAACGATATATATCAATTATAAAAGTTAAATTCCTAATATATATTAATATCATTATTAAATGGATTTAAACCAAAAATAAAACACAAAACGGGTTCAATGTGATTCGAACCCGTGTGGCCAGCACAAGAACGCACACCCCTGGCCACTAGGCTAGGGAGTTTAGTTGGTTTAGATCTGAGATGATTAAAACTTAAACAACCAGATGCGCACCATTAAGAACACATGAAACCTAAATCGTTAGTCGATCAATCCGTTGATCAGTTGATTAATTAACCAAGGGGTTAATGCATTAGGATGAACGACAACCCGATACATGTCAAACAATTACCTTTACAATGATTATACGAGGATAGATTGATCAAACTGTCGCTGGCCATTACGTGCTCAAGAACAACATTAAAACAGCAGTGATAACGTAATTAAATAAAGGGGTTTGATTCGCGATGGTTATGAGGTTGATTCTGCAAGTTTAATTGTGTTTTCATAATTGTTTATATGTATAACTCCTTAGGGTTAGGGTCGGTTAGGTTATGTTAAGATTGATGAATCAAAAGGGTGTTGTTTCTTAATTAAATCCGTCGGTAGGCCGAGTATAATGCGAATATTCGTATTACCAAATAAACTTCGCGAATTAACAACGTATAGAACAAGAAATCAAGCCGGGTATCGAATTATAATACGTGTTCGGGTTATAAGGAAAACGGGTTAATGGATTATAAAATCAGATTTTGCACTTTGGTCCTTGGTGTTTAGGGATGGAAACACAATAGGGTTAAATTATAAGTTTGGAGGATTTTTGCCAAGTCATGAAGGTTATAAATGTATTTTATGTAATAAATTAAACAACAATATATTAATAATAATCTCAATGAAAACGATATATATATATATATATATATATATATATATATATATATATATATATATATATATATAATAGCCCGAACATCGAAATGGGTCGGGTTTTATCAAAGATATAGTTTTTGAAAAATACCGAGTTGTTACAGTCTCCCCTACTTTAAGGAATTTCGTCCTGAAATTAAGAAATACTATAACACCATTAAAGTTTTTAGGTAAATAAACCTTTGAACTAAATTTTGTTGTTATTATTATTTTTATTTTGAAAACACAAATTTATCATTGCACAAAACTTCGAATAGTTAAAATAATGCTCCAAATGCAAATTCGATAAGGACACTTATATATAGGATGTACCAGCGGCGTATCCACCATGACCTTATCATCTCTACATTTGTACCGTCATCTCAACTACTTACGGTTCTATATTATGACACACAATCTTACGCATCATAACTTCCATGCGAAGATTTTGATAATTACGTTCCGGACCATAATTATTTTCATCATCGGATGGTCAACATGATTCATTTA
The DNA here is from genome assembly GCF_021521415.1 of Bidens hawaiensis. NCBI lineage: Eukaryota > Viridiplantae > Streptophyta > Magnoliopsida > Asterales > Asteraceae > Bidens > Bidens hawaiensis. Next base: position 214,169 of record NW_027495530.1, on the reverse strand, counting down.
ACCGTGTGGCTTTACAACCGTTTGAAAACACATTTGAGGAAACAAAAGTTTCAAGGAGTTATTTTTTGTTTATAACACTAGAAAATTACCAAAAACAATTTCAAAAGTTGCAGTGGATTTTAATAAGGCAAAGAAATTTTTAAGACATCTTTTAAACGTGAAAGTATAAGTATTTAAAATTGAAAAGATGCTTCTTATTAATAGTTGAGATCTATAAAATGGGTTATGATGGATAAATGTAAGGAAATAAGTATAAAGGTAGGCTTTAATAAATAATCCGTTTAATCAAAAGAAACTATATTTATTATAGAAGATAAATTGTCCAAATACGGAAATAAGGCCATAATACGTAATTAAGAAAAAGATAAAATGGGGTATGATAAGATAAGGAAATCATCAAAATTCTTCGGGGTCCTTGAGTAGATTAATTGACGTGACTTGAAACACCATGAGTAGTTGCGTTCATAGGAGTTGGAGCAGTCGAGGTAGATTGATTTGGGGTAGCTTGAATAACGTGAGCTTGAACAGTTTTCAGGAAGGTTGTTTGGTGAAAATATGTCTTGTAAACTTGAGCTTGCGGTTGTGGGGTTTGATAGTGTTGGGTTAAGTAAAGGTGACCTTGATTAATGGGAGGAGCTTGAGGGACATGAGGTTGATGGGTTTTGAGCTTGGTAAGCATGGTCAAGTAGTATGGTGTAGTCGTAGATTGGGCTTGATGAGCTTGGGTAAGTAGAGGGCACACATTACGGAGATGATTTGGGTCTTTACAATGGTAGCAAGCACGGGTATTAGGAACATCAGGTTGAGCATGGGGGATAGGTTGTTGTGGAACAACTTGTGCAGTAGGCGGGACACGGCATGTGTTAGCAAGATGGCCATAACGGTTACCTTGGGTGCAACGACGGCATATGGATTTAACTAAGTGATGATGGTTACAAATGGAGCATAACGAGAAAGGACCGAGGTAAAGTTTTTTATTTGAGGAGACTTGCTAGTGGGTAGGTTTTGTTGCAGCAAGGTTCTTACGTTTCTTGTTGTGGGGGTGAGTAGATGGTTTATAGTCACCAGCAGAGGAATTAGTGTGAAAAGTTGAATCGGTTGTTTTGATGTCCTGAATTTGGGTAACTATCCTAGGGATCGAAGCAGCTATCTCTTTGGCGATACAGGCAGCCATACGGTGGTTATGAGAATCAAACGATTGATGCCGAGGATGACGGTGGTTTCTTGAATGAGACATTCTATAGGGACCAAAAGTAGGGATTTATAAGATGAAGGATAAATTGAGGAAATCATAAGAATAGTAAAATGTTTAACTATGAAGATAACTTATAAAAATGTTGCGTTAAGAAGTAAGGGAATTGCGTCATGAGGATTAAAAGTATAAGTTTATAAGATGGGGGGGGGGGGTACATTGCGTAGATAGTTGCTAAATGATGTAGTCAATAAGATTAAGGTGTGATGACTACATGAGGAGTTAAGCAATTTAAAATTTAAATTATTAAGTTTATAATAAACTAACCGAATATAAGTTGTGGATGTTGGCTCCCATGAGCTTTTCATGGCAATTTGAATGGCACAACGAAAAACAACTGAGTTGGACAGCCCATGAGCGTTACATGACAATTTGATTGTTCCAACAAATTAACGAATTAACAATGCAATGAAGTTTGTCGGCCCAATGAGCGTTACATGGCGTTTTAACCGACCAAACTAAATAATTAACTATCGAAATAAATATGCTGAGTCGGAGTATCTTGTGAATCACCACGTTGATCACTCCAACAAAAATACGAAAACAAGTTAAGAAATGGACAGTAGAAGTGCCCATGGTTTCCAGAGATTTTTCACCCAACTAACCATTTAAATAACGGAACACAATAATCGGGAAAACTGAGTTTAGCCACGTATCACCATGAATTCGGTTTAGGGATGCAACCATTAATGTGGTCACGGTTGACAGCTTAGGGTGTCGGTCATATGGCATTTATGGGTCTCGCTCGGGTCCATAGGGTTGAGTACTGTGGTCAGGTTATCACCCAGGTAAGGAATAGCGTCTTACCTTTGGTTCTTGGAACCGTTTTTCCAGTGCCCAACACACAGTTTCTCTTACCCTTTCGTTTATCGTAGGGACATGCCACATAACCTAGCCTTAAGGTGTACTAGCGAAAACAACAGGTGAGAATTCTTAAGGAATTTCCCTAGCATAAAAACAATCTAATTTAGAAAAGTTTTCTTTGAATGCTGAGGCATAGCCTCGGAGTTTGTGTGTGTGTGCATAACAATAAATAAAAAATAATTATCTAAGAAAACTGTAAACAATTAAAAATTGAACACATAAAGGCAATAGATAGGCACATATAGGGCTCCTAAACATGCGTCTAAAGCAATTTCTAATGACCTATCTTAAGCCTTCGGCTCTGATACCAATCTGTCACACCCCAACCTATGGCAAAAATGCCGTGGCGTAACTGATTGCTCACAGCTTTTCAAAGGTTACTATATACAATGTTAAAAGGGTCAATATCTATTAAATTTTATTAAATAGTTAAGTACATCAAACTCATAAGTAAACAAGTAAAATAAATATTCAAATCTAATTTTTGTATCTTGTTCTCTAACATGCATCCTAAGTTGCTTCAAACAATCTTGGTAATCACGTCAAAACAAGATTTAATATTTATGAATGTTTTTGTAGACGTGTGACATAAATACATAATAGTTATATAATAATTATTGCAATCTGCCTTTAATCTCATTCCGTGAAATTATGCTTCCAACTTGTTAATTTATGTATCGTGAGGTCACTTTTGTTTGTATGAAGATTTGGAGATGTAATTATTGTCAATATTTTTCAAATTAGGTCTGTGAAATTATGCTTCCAACTCATTCCGTGAAATTATGCTTCCAATTGTTATATAATAATTATTGTCAATATTTTTAAAATTTGGCCCGTCAATGACAATTATTCAATAGTCACAATTTTTGGATGTTGGTTTTTCTGTATTTGTTAACTAAATGACTTATGTTTCATGGAAATCAAACAAATTTAATAACAAAGTAGCCTTAGCAAGTTTAAACTATAATATTTTAATATTGTTTCATTTTTTTACTTGAGAAGGGAGAAGGCACCTTTACAAGTTTAGCAAACCAGTAATTTGATCTCAATCTCATTGGAGTACATGCTGCAGATAATGGTATAAATATATGATTTAACTCTTATACTAAATAAATAGTTAGTTTCTTTAAGTATATTATAAAGATTAAAGATAACTAAACTGACCCGTTTATAAGTTACTGGGCAGAAATTGTTAAGTGAACACACGAACAAACACGTACACTTAATTGAATAATTATTTTTATTCGTGTTTGTTTGTTTAGAAAATGAATGTTTTGTGTTCGTTTATGTTAATTTGTTATTATTTTAAACGAATGGTTTACAGACATAAGCAAGCATAAACGAATACCTACTAAAAGTTAAGTATCATTAACTTAAAGTCTAAAATACCATGGTCATTAAATCCAATAAAAAAATAGACCAAGATATACAATAAAGGTTTTTAAACATGAATTTAAATTGGTTTTAAACTAATGTTAGTAATAAAAATCATTTAAGCGAATATTTAAACGAACGAAAATGAATGAACATAAATGAGTAAACATGACCATAAACAAATGGATATAAACGAATGTTCATGAATGTAAATGAATGAACAAGACATGTGTTCATGACTTCATGTTTTGTTCGTTTATTAATAAATAAACAAACATATGTTAGCGATATTACGCCCTGCTTGCGGTGCGCGCATATAATGTATATATGTGTGAACCCTCGGGTGGGCAAAAGTAAAATTGCACTAATTTTGACGTTAATTTACTAATCTCGTGAAAATAACGTTAAAAGTGGCGGAAGGTTAATCAGGCATCATGTGGTGGCGTTGATAGCCGAAAGACAAGGGCACATGCACCAATCAGCCGGTGTCCCGATGATTGAGTGCTATGTGCCTTATGTCCAAGGCTTGATGCAAAACTGCTATCGAGCCGGGGGTCTCACCGGAAGCAGCCTCTCTATCCCTATGGGATAGAGGTAAGGCTGTCTACATCTTACCCTCCTCAGACCCTACCATAGCATTGCTATTGGTGGGATATACTGAGTACGATGATGATGATGATGATGATGTTAGCGATATATTTTGTATGTCCTTCATGGTTTGTAAGGCCCCGTTACCGGCGTCCTACATTGGACGTTTGATTTACTCATAAACACAGTTCTAAATATCATAGTTATTTTAAACTTTTGCGGAATAATATAAAAGTCAACCATTCATTACAAACATCTATAACTTGTCTTCTAAAAGCATAACATAAAACATAGTATTCAAAACATCACGACAAATCTTCAGATGCCAACATCTTCGGATCCTGCCATGTGTCCTCCTCAAGCCAGCTGTCTCAGTCGATTAACCTGTGCGCATACTAAAAGTTAGCTATGCTGAGTGAGTTATAGTTAATTAGATGAGATACGATACATTCACATACTTACATATGCACCCGAAGGTACATACCTTCATATTTACTTTCATACTTACATACATACGTACTTTCATTCTTTCTTTCATACTTACATACATACTTTCATTCATACATATACGTTTTAAAGAGCATTCCGCCCTATATCCTTCGCCCATATTATTAGGGTCGGTCCCCTACATTAGTCGATATTATTAGGGTCAGTCCTCTACATTCGCCGATGTTATTAGGGTCGGTCACTTACATTCACAGATGTTATTAGGGTCGGTCCCCTGCATTCGCTGATGTTATTATGGTCGGTTCCCTACATTCGCCGATGTTATCAGGGTCGGTTCCCTACATTCGCCGATATTATTAGGATCGGTTCCCTACATTCGCTGATATTATTAGGGCCGGTTCCCTTTCTAACTATACCTATAACCAAGCGCACCTTTCTTTATATAATTGCCCTTTCGTGCATACTCATTTCATCACGTACTTTCATACATACATATTTCATATTAGGCATTCTACATATTACTTTCCCTACCGATACGTGCAATATCCGAAGATCGTTCACGCACCGACAAGCATTCATTCATAACATTCATACATACTATCACATCAATCATTATGGCATACACTTACCATTTAAGGTAAGTGTATTAACGTTCACATTGTGTATGCACATGCCCGAAAACATGTAACATCCCGTTTTCTGGTTTCGGCTAATAAATGAAAGTATGAGTTATTATGAGTCGGGATAGTGTTGGGTTAAATGGAATGGGGTTATGGACTTGGGTTATGAAGGAAAGAGGAAAAGACCATGGGCTTAAGCCCATGATCCATAATTATATAAAACATTAATCACCCATTTAATTCATTTCACACACATTCCATACACCTCCCAAAACACACACTTAAGCTCTCTCTCTCTAGCCGAAAGATAGAAGAAGAACCAATTCCGACCTAAGGTAATGATAGTATGATATTGTATAAACCCAAACCCGTTAAATACGGTCACGAAACGACGAGCCGACACCGTTAAACCGTTTAAGTCACGAGATCCGGATGGAATCGGGTATAAACCGAACCTAAGATGGGCTTAGGGATCACCCTAGCTCAGATCTGGATTGAACGGGGCGAAAAACGGTGAAAAACGAGTCAAAACTCGTTTTTTCCGGCGAAACCGCGTTTTTCCGGCGACGGAGCCGGAAAATATACGAGGTTAAGGGAATGTCAGAGAATGTTATGACATTTTCTGACCTAAACCTAGTTCGTTAATGGAGGATTAACGAACTAGAGGCAATTCGTCAGCTGATTCGCTACGGAAAGATTAACGAACTAGCTTTAGTTCGTATCCAGATTCGTTAAGGAAAAGATAACGAATTAGCCCCAATTCGTTATAGTCATTCGTTAAAGAAGATAATGAATTAGAAGGTCCAATTCGCTACTTGGACTGGTTCGTTATATGGACCGATTTTTTAAGATTCCAGTTCGTTATAAGTCCAATTCGTTTAAATAACCAGTTCGTTAAAAGTTTCAATTCGTTACTAGAACCAGTTCGCTAGGATAGGCCAATTCGTTAAGAACCAAGTAACGAATCAGAAGTTTGATAAATAACAGAATGGTCCCTGAACTTAGAAAAAGAATGATTTAATTACAAAGAAGCCCTTGAACTTTTAAGTAGCAAATTAATTAATAATTCGAAATGCTAATGGAAAATGTGATAAGACTGTTAATAGAAATAAAATTTTTCCAAGCTCGACCCCAGCCAGGGGCTCTGCCCCTTGGACTCTGCTAGGGGCTGCCACCCCTAGACCCCGCTGCCAGGGGCGCTGCCCCCGGACCCCAATTCGTTGAGGATAATAATTAAACTAGAAACACGACATGGGTAATGATAGTTAAATTGGTACGTGTAATTGTTATACAGTTAGTCGTGCACAACTCAAGAAAGGAATAACTATTAACGGTGAACGTAACCGACTTCAGGTGAGTTTCTATCCCCACTTCCTTGTTATGTTTTCGGGGCTGTGTGCATACTCGATGTGATAGTTAATACACTTACCTTAAGTGGTAAGTGTATGCCTTGTATGATTTATGTATGATGATTGCTTGACGGTGCATGAACGATCTTCGGATATTGCATGTGCCGTCATGTGATAGTTAAAGGTATGATTGATAGGTACGATGTAAGATATGATGTATGTATGTATATAAATGATGTAAGCATAATGTATGTATGATGTGTTGATGGTACGTGAACGCTCTTCGGAGATTGCACGAATTGTCAAGGAAAGTATGTAAGAACAGGTACGATACAGTTGCATGAAACAAAGGGACCAGACCCTAATAATATCTGTGATGGTAGGGACCAGACCCTAATAATATTTGTGATGGTAGGGAGTAGACCCTAATAATATTTGTGATGGTAGGGACCCGACCCTAATAATATCTGTGAGGATAGGGACCGGTCCCTTTATAATATCTGTGATGTTAGAGACCAGACCCTTATAATATCTGTGAGGTTATAGGGCGGAAGGCCCTTTAAATAGGATAGATAGTTATATATGAAGAGTAAGTATGAATAATGTACACCCTTTCGGGCACGTGTGCAAGTATGAGAACATATTGTAGGATGTATGATTAACTATAACTCACTCAGCGTAGCTGACTTTTAGTATGCACGCATGTGAGTAGAATGAGGCAACTTGCTTGAGGGGAACCACATGGCATGGATTTGAAGACACTGGCATCTCAATGAAGTGTTATGTTACGATGTTTTAAAAGACAATGTTTTATGTTTAAATAATTTGAATTCCCATTAAGACAAGAAAGGATGGTTATGTAATATAATGGTTTGAATGTTTTAATATTCCGCGAATGTTTTTATTAACTCTGATATTATGAACTGTGTTTATGAGTAAATCCAACGTTAAAGTGAGGCACCAGTAACAGGGCCTTACAAAACATAACAAGGAAGTGGGAAACATAACAAGGAAGTGGGGCTAGAAACTCACATGAATGCGGTTATTACTCTCTTTGGTTGTGCGCGACTAACTGTATTGTAACATCCCGTTTTCTCGTTTTGGTTAATAAATAAAATATGGGTTATTATGAGTTGGGCAAACAGATGTGACTTATGGACTTGGGTTAAAAAGAAAAGAGATAAAGACCATGGGCTTAAGCCCATGACCCATCATATATAAACAATAATTACTCCATAATCCATTCATTTCACATATTCCATACACCACCCAAAACACACACTTAAGCTCTCTCTCTAGTTTATCTTTTCTCTAGCCGAACCAAGAAGGAAAACCAATCCTGCCCGAGGTAATGATAGTATGAAGTTGTATGGATCCAAACCCGCTAGATTTAGTTAAGAAACGGCGAGCCGACACCCTTAAACTGTTAAAGTCATGAGATCCAGGTGGAATCGGGTATAAACTGAACTAAAGATGAGCTTAGGGGTCACCCTAGCTCAAATCTGGATTGAACGGGATGAAAAACGGTGAAAATCGGTGGAAAACGAGTGAGATCTCGTTTTTCCGACGAAATCGCGGTTTTCTGGCGACGACGCCGGAAAACGGCGTACGAGGTTAAGCATGTCAGGGAATGTTTCTGACATTCTCTGACCTAACCCTTATTCGTTAACGGAAGTTTAACGAACTAGCCTAATTCGTATGCTGATTCGTTAAAGAAAGAATGACGAACTAGCCTTAGTTCGTATCCAAATTCGTTAAGGAAAAGATAACGAATTAACCCCAATTCGTTATGCCCATTAGCTAAGGTCCAATTCGTTATGATGACTAGTTCGTTATAAAAGGGTCATTCGTTATAAGAACCAGTTCGTTATAAGGTTCAGTTCGTCTTAAAGTCCAATTCGTTATAAAGGCTAATTCGCAATGAAGGACAAATCGTTATGAAGTAACGAATTAGCCAATTCGTTATGACAAACAGAAGTAACGAATGAACCCCAATTCGTTAAGAACTGAGTAACGAACTAGAAATTTAATAAAATGACAGAACAGTCCCTGGACTTAGGGAAGAATGATTTAATTACAAAATAGCCCTTGGACTTTATTAATTTATGGATGAGACCTTAAAGAATTAATAGGTTAACAATAAAATAATAATTTAGAATTCTAATGAAAAATTTGTTAAAACAATTATTGGCAGCTTAACCCCAGCCAGGGGCTCTGCCCCTTGGACCCCGCTAGGGGCTGCCGCCCCTAGAACCCCGCTGCCAAGGGCGCTGCCCCCGGACCCCCGTTCGTTGAGGATAATAATTTAACTAGAAACTCGACACGGGTAGTGATAGTTAAATTGATACGTGTAATTGTTATACAGTTAGTCGTGCACACCTCAAGAAAGGAATAACCATAAACGGTGAACGTAACCGAGTTCAGGTGAGTTTCTAGCCCCATTCCTTGTTATGTTTTCGGGGCTGGGTGCATACTCGATGTGATTAGTTAATACCCTTACCTTAAGTGGTAAGTGTATGCCTTATATGAATATGTATGAACGAATGCTTGATGGTGCGTGAACGATCTTCGGATATTGCATGTACCGTCAGGTGATAGTTTGAAGATATGAACGATATGTATATAAAGTATGAATGATTGCTTGTCGGTACGTGAACGATCTTCGAATATTGCACGTACTGTCAAGTTATGATGTTATGTATAATGTACGAATGATATGTACGTATGTTATGAACGAATGTAAGAGAAAGCCAGGTACAGAAGAAAGGGACTGAGCCCTAATAATACTCAACACAGAAAAGGGACCGGACCCTACTAATATCCGCGGCAGAAAAGGTACCGAGTCCTTCATAAATCTCGAGGCAGAAAGGGACTGAGCCCTAATAATACTCAAGGCAGAAAAGGGACCGAACCCTAATAATATCCGAGGCAAAATAAAATAATGTAATGTAGAGTTTAGAATAAAGTATGAGGGTAACTACGTATATTATGAACGAATTATGATAGTATGAAGTTCGTGTGGAAGTATGTAGTTATGAATATATTGTATCTTGTATGATTAACTAGAACTCACTCAGCGTTGCTGACTTTTAGTATGCGCACAGGTTAGTCGACTGAGACAGCTGGTTTGAAGAAGACACATGGTAGGATCCGAAGAGGCTGGCATCTGAAGATTTGTCGTGATGTTTGAAATACTATGTTTTATGTTAAGTTTTTAAAAGACAAGTTGGGTGTTTGTAATGAATGGTTGACTTTTATATTATTCCGCGAAAGTTTTAATTAACTCCGATATTTAGAACTGTGTTTATGAGTAAATCCAACGTCCAATACAGGGCACCAGGGTTAGGGCTTTACATTTATAACAATTACACGTATCAATTAACTATCACTACCCGTATCACGTCTCTAGTTTAATTATAACCCTCAACGAACGAGGGTCCGGGGGCAGCGCCCATGGCAGCGGGGTTCTAGGGGCGGCAGTCCCTGGCAGCGGGGTTCTGGGGGCGGCAGCCCCTAGCAGGGTCCAAGCCACTGGCTGGGGTCGAGCTTCCAGGTCAGCATGGAAAAATTTTATTTCCATTAACTGTCTTACCACATTTTTCATTAGAATTCTAAATTATTATTTTATTTGCTAACTCATAAAGTTTGAGTGCTTCTTTGTAATTAATCCATTTTAATCTGAGTTCAAGGACCTTTCTATCATGCTTTAAAACTCTAATTCGTTATCCAAATTCTTAGTGAATTGGGGTTCATTCGTTACTTCTGTCTTGCATAACGAATTGACTAATTCGTTACTTCATAGCGAATTGACCTTCATAGCGAATTGGCCTTCATAACGAATTGGCCTTATAACGAATTGGTCCTTATAGCGAATGACCCTTTTACAACGAATGGACCTTCTAAAGAATGAGGGTTCATTCGTCATTCCCCCATAATGAACTGCCTAACGAATTGATTAACGAATGAAGCTAATTCGTTATTCTTCCTTAACGAATTACTTGCTAGTTCTTTATTTCCCCGCAAAAGAATTAGGGTTAGGTTAGAATGTCAGAATATTCTCTGACATCCTCGTACATGCTTTTCCGGCGCCGTCATCGTTGGAAAAGCGAGATTTCAGTTATTTTCCATTGTGCTTCACCGTTTTTCGTCCTGTTTGATCTAGATATGAGCTAGGATGACCCCTAAGCTCATCTTTTGATCGGTTTATATCTGATTCCACCTGGATCTCGTGACTTTAACGGTTTAAGGGTGTCATCTCGTCGTTTCGCTACTAAATCTAGCGGGTTTGGGTCCATACAATATCATACTATCATTAACTCGGGTCAGGATCGATTCTTCTTCTTGGTTTCGGCTAAGGGAAGGAGAGAAACTAGAGAGAGAGAGCTTAAGTGTGTGTTTGGGTGGTGTATGGAATATGTGAAATGAATGGATTATAGAGTAATTATTGTTTATATATGATGGGTCATGGGCTTAAGCCCATGGTCTTTATTTATTTCCTTATTAACCAAAGTCCATAACTCATATCTATTTAAACCAACACAAGCCCAACTCATAATAACCCATATTTTATTTATTAACCTAAACGAGAAAACGAGATGTTACAGGGTTAGTTTTTTTCTTTGAAGATGAATTTTTTTTGTATGTAATTACCTTAAGTTACATTAGTTAAAATAGTCATGGCTCTCATGATTAGGAACGTTGTTTCAGTATATTCCATAAGATATGTTATTTACTGTTGTTAGAAGTGGGTACGACTCATAACGGGCCAGTTTAAAACATGTAAACTTTGGTTTTGGTAAAAAATGAGTTTTGACCAAAAATACGTTTGTGTAGAGGCTTTCATGTGCTTTTATCTTCTCCAGATTCCATTTTTCAGGTACATAGTTCTTGATAATATTGTATGAACTCACAAATGCATGTATTCAAATATGAATTATATCAACCTTGTTGGTTGCCAGACATTAAAACACTTGATCATATTAAGTTCGAATTTTTAGTTATAGACGAGTGCCAAAGGCTCGTATCTTCAATGCATTTGAAGAAAATTCAAGCTCTTATGGCTGATATGAAACTGTTAGCAGTTCAGGTGAACCATTGGTATGTTTTCTTACCTCTTTCATCTCAAATGGGCCAGATTGGTCAAATGGGCTTAAAGGCAACTTAAAGTCTTCTTTGGTGCACCAATTCTAGACAAATGTATGTGGGTCAACCTCGCCTGACCAGTTTCAACCCAAGTTTCCTGTCAAACTGCAGGCTATATTTTAACAGACTTGAAGAAACACTAATTGACCCCGGGCAGATTACGGATAATCTGGGGGTTAAATAGATGTTTCCCACGAGGGGTTAGGTCCGGCAAAGATGGTTCTTCTGATGACCTGCAAAACAGACACCGTGAGCTCGTCACTGAGAAGGGGGGGGGGGGAGTACCTCCTTGTGACCACCCTCCGGCGTGAGAATCAGACTAGATTGCTCTTGAATATAAGTGTATATTAAGAGATTGCTAGAAAATAATAGATGTGATAAGGTAATGTAATGTCATGTCATGTATCCATACCATTCCAAGGTGTTGGAGTATTTATAGCCGAAGGTAGGTTTCCAAGCAGGTACAGCCGGCTGAATAGTATTCCTGTTCTGCCAACTGTGGGCTACGCACGTGCCATGCTGGTGGTTGGTGGGTAGGCAGCGGCTGATAGTGACCAGGCCGGCTGTGTACTATTCCTGTTCTACCAACTGCAGGCTACGCACGTCCTCCGACAGGTTGGTGAGTAGGCAGTGGCTGATAGTGACATACAGTACAAGAGCGTGCTGCTCGTCATACTGTTGTCAGTGAGCTATCGTATCTTTGGTCAGATCTTTTGTCCATACCTCGTCAGGTATAGTACAAAAGATCCTCCAGTATCGTACGGACTGGCTCATTTGTGCGAGAGTGTCCCCGGCTTTGTGCGGGAGTGTTCCCGGCTTGCTCACTCCTTCTTCAGGTGACATTACTGAATTATTTAAGAGTTAAGTGCCTTGTGCGTGTAGCCTTGCTGCGCGGGTAGCCTTCCCTGATGGCTAGTATCCGTTGCTGCGGGAACAGGCGGAGTACGTCGACCATTGGGAGGCTTTTCCTGCGGGAACAGCTTGCGTACTGCGCGTAAGGACGTCACGTCTCTGAGCATGGTGGGTCCTGCGGATCCAGTTGGTTTCTGCACAGACGTCTCTTCAAGGTGAGTCTTGCGAGTTTAGCCTTTGCGCAGACGTCCCTGTTGAAGGTGAGTCTTGCGGGTTCAACTGTGCAGACGTCCCTCTTTGAGGTGAGTCTTGCGGGTCCAACTGGGCTCTGCTGGGACCTACCTCTTCAAGACTGAAAAAATAGATTGAAAGGGAAACGGGTTAGGCAGGCTAATAGTCAATTTGAGTATGTGTTTAGTCTTTAGTTCATTTAATCTCAACATATGCTTGTGGGTTAACAAGGCCTAGCCCGCTTTAACCGGTAATAAAATGATCAGTTAACCCAACCAACCTATCCGGTTCCAGTTAGGACTGATTTGGGTTTGTTGGTATCACCTGATTAAATAAAAAAGTATTGTTAAATGGGCCGGGTTTGTTAATTGACTGAACATGAATCCGAAAATTTGACCCGAACACGACTCGAAACCGAATTGTATCATACACATGAGGATGAGGCTCTATAAAAAATACAATTTTTTTTGGTCTTTTCTTTTCTGGTTGATTCATTAATAAAGGGTTAAAAAAGCATGACGTTCAATTACTAATGAAACATACATAATAAAGCTAATTGTCTTTAAGTTTTTCAAACATATTGGTGCTGTTTGTTTTTTCAGAGGTAAAACATCTGCAGTCTGCGGACCATATCTGCAGGCATCTGCAGCAGAAGAGGTGGACCAAACATCTGCAGACTGTAAGAAGAAGACTGTTTGTTTTTTAACTAAATGAGCAATTTTTTGTTCATTTGTTAAATAAACGAATATCCTAACAAAAGTTTCATCAAATGTTCGGTTCATATACAGGCCTACTTAAGTTGATTCTGGGATTAAATTGCCTGGTCTGTTTTCTACTACTACTACTAGAAGCTTGTGTTCATGAACCAAATATGTGTCTGCAATGAACATATTTAAAATCAATGATATATAAAAAGTGAGAGATTGATTGATACCATCAGCAACAGCCATCTCGATATCTTCCATGGTTATAAGCCCCTTTTCCATAGCTTCCTTCTGGTCATGTTCAGTAGATTATTCAGTTCAACAAGCTAATTTAAACATGGTAATAATGAATTAATAATACATAAATAGTGAATGAAAGAATAATACCCGGCGCCATTTCTTCATGAGCTTACGCTTACGCTTGCCGGAAATAGTGGTGTTTTGGGGCTTATGTTTCAGCTTTCCGGTAAGAGGGTCACCGTGCGTGCGCCGCTCGCTTACGGTCGGCGATGGCGGCTCTCCGCCGCTTCTGTACCACGTTGAAGACGGCCATCCCGATATCTGCTTCTCGGTGACTAGGGTTTCAATTGGGCGTCCATGGTTCCTTATTTGTATTGTCGATGGAATAAGTTACACAATTTCCCCCTCATGTATTACGAGTGAAGTGTCTGATGATGAAGGAACAAAGAAGAAGAAGTGGAGAAGAGGTGAGAAGTCACATGTACAAGACTTCTGGGAGAAGAGGGCGCGCAGACGTTTTTTGATGAAACGTCTTCGGAAAAACAAACGCACTGCTGAGCCCAACGTCTGCGCGCCCTCTTCTCAGTGCAGACAAAAGTGGTCAGGAAGAGCTTTTGAGGAAAAACAAACAGCACCATTATGTGTAATATTAGTTGCTCATTATGTTCTTATTGGATTCAGAAGTGTCTTCCAAGGAGTGAACTGGATGAGCATATTCATGTTTATTACCAGATTACAAATGATTAATTTATGTAAACTGTTTCACTTGTGTTTTATGTTTTGGAATATTTTTTATTTGTATATGTCATGAAAGTGAGTTAGAAGACCAAAATCACCAAGATTGAAGATCAATGAAATACGAAAATGGTGGTTGATGCAACAATATGAGGTGATTGTGATGTGTGGGATTTGTAGAAGTCTTAAATATTTTCTCAAGAGCCCTTGTATTTAATAAAAACATATCATATTCTGTAAGCTTAGTTCTTTTATGTTTCATGTGTTGTTTTGAGGAGTTATATTTAAAGTGAATTGGTTTATTTAAGAAATGCTTTACTTACTTGGTTGTATAGCAAGTCATTTTTGGATCTCGTCGCATCGCGCGAGTTTCTACTAGTATATATATATATATATATATATATATATATATATATAATCTAACATGCTAGGTTTAAAATTATGTCTACACAAAAACAACTATTGACAACTTCACTAATGTAAATTATTTCCAACATGAGTTGTTTGTGTTCCGTCCCAAGCACTTGATCATCAGTTTTCATTTATACACAAGCTTTACCTAGTACATATAAAGCCAAATTTTAGTACTCATGTATAACATCATATTAAATCATATTTTCAATAAACACAAAAGCCATGGAACAAAAATTAATTCAACACACATTATTATATGCATCAGCAAAATCCAACATGATCAATGTCCTACTAAGCAACCCGGTTTGGCCCGTTAGTGCAAATTTCTTGCGTAACCCATTTGATAGTATTAAAAACCCATAGAACACCTTCTAACAAACGAATATAACCAATTAATAAAAATATTCATCAAACCTAAACTTTCTACAAACTTTTTTCAACTACAAACTAATAACAATATTCATCAAACCTAAACTTTCTACAAACTAATAACAATCTAACGAAATTAACAAAAAAAATTTAACAACTAACAAAAAACTACAAACTTTTTTCAACTACAAACTAATAACAATATGCATCAAACCTAAACTTTCTACAAACTTTTTTCAACTACAAGCTAATATCAATAATTCATCAAACCTAAACTTTCTACAAACTAATAACAATCTAACGAAATTAACAAAACACTACAAACTTTTTCAACTACAAACTAATAACAATATTCATCAAACCTAAACTTTTTACAAACTTTTTTCAACTACAAAAACTAATAACAATAATTAATCAAACCTAAACTTTCTACAAACTAATTGATATGGTCTAAACTATACTTATTATTATATAAATATTTCTTACACTTTTAAGTATTTTGAGTCAGGTTTTTATTAAATATATTTATTTATGGCTCATATTTTAATTTAACGATTTCATGAAACAACGAGCTAAAATGGAGTATATTTTGCTAAACTTGAAACCAACAAGCAATATTATAAATTTAGTATATTTCTAATTTCAAATGCATGAGTGTTGGTTTACGATCAATGATTAAGCGAACTAGTGTGGAGTTTGGAATAAATAAATGAAGTTAATTAACATATATGTGAACTAGGTTATTGACCCGTGGGGCGCCACGAGTGGACAAATTTAAATATTGCAATAAACACATAATATTTAAACGAAAGAATCAAATACACTCTGTTGGTGATATTTGTTTATATGTTCTACTACAAGTAGAAGTGGATGTACATGCCATTGTTATTGAACCAAACAAAAATTATTTTCTTCTGTAGTTCAACAACGATGACAAATGATAGATAGATGAAACAATCGGGCATAAAAAATATTCATAACTTCAAAAAAATGTACATGTAACAATATAAATATTTAAAGAATAAAACACAAACACAAAATAAAATTGATTATGATTATATATAAAATAATAATTATTTGTAGGTGTCTTATTAAACAACAAATGTTTTGGTGTACTTTGCTATTTTGTTGATGATTGTTGTTTCTCCTTCATCCAAAACATTGTCCTTTGTGTTCGCTTATTAATTGAAGAGATTTATAATTTATTTGTAGGATCAACTACAAAGTTGTTAAATGATTATAGAAATTTACAGAACAAAAGGCACCGACAAATACACGAATATTTAAATAATCAATACTATTTTAGGGAAACAAATATTACTTAACTCACCTAAAGTACTTTGACTGGAACAATTATATGCACATAAAGTACTTGAAGATGATTGTGTTGTCCAATTTATGATGTAGTTAGACAATACTTTTATGTGTTTTATTAGCATAACTTGAAACCACATAAAAAATATGACAATTAGTAAATAAATATATTTTATGAATTACATGTATGTCTTTGAGATGTATGTTATTAATGGAAGTGTGTATATTAAAACTATTGAAATTATTATCTTGTTGATCAAACATAATTTAATCATTGAACCTCAACTTAACAACATACTGTCAAAATTGTATAACATTGTAAGCATTCTAAATCTTATCTGCTGATTTATGTTTGTATACAAATTACATTTAAAAATTATAAAATTATTGTCATAACAACTTTAGTAAACAACAACCGTTAATAAAGATAATAAGATACAAATTTACCATTTGGTTGCATATTTATATGTTTTGATTTATTTTTTATTTCGCCTTTGGTCTACCAAGATTTTCCTTCATCGACTTCGATTATTAGTTGAAATACTTTTTTTGGTATTTGTCATAACCACTACACAATATTAAAGTATTATTGTTACATTCAAAAATGAAATTATTTAATAAAACATGCATAACATGTACCATAAGTGTTGAATTTCATCAAATAAATTATAACTTACATACGTTGCTAAGCCTAGTTGTATGGAATATTGTGATGGGTCATATTATTTGATGGATTTTGATAGTTAATTGTTGTTCCAACATTATCTATAAATACAATCAAATCAAACCAAAAGCATTATGATAACCAGTGTTTTAAAATCCGATTGAACCAGATTTCAGTGAGCAGCCATGTATCTTGTACCCGGTATATCTGAGAGGTTTTATGGAACATCAAACCGGCCGGTTTTCATAGAATACCGGTTTAAAAGCCCATCATATTTTTTTTATGTTTTAGGCCTCTTTTTTGTATAATTTACTTATTTCATGTGATTTTTGTTATTATGATTATA
The DNA here is from genome assembly GCF_021521415.1 of Bidens hawaiensis. Lineage (NCBI taxonomy): Eukaryota > Viridiplantae > Streptophyta > Magnoliopsida > Asterales > Asteraceae > Bidens > Bidens hawaiensis. The sequence continues at coordinate 196,664 of NW_027495530.1, read as the reverse complement.
GTTAACTAAAACTTCTTATTTGTTATCGTAGGAAACGAAAGTACTTTATACTCTTGATGATGAGGATGGCGATGAGAGCGAATATATCTTTTAAGCTACCGTGAACTCGATACATACAACACTCCTATAGGATAAATCTATTTCGCACCTTTATTTTAAAATAAATTTGTTTGAAAGTTAAGTGCGTTTGTATTGTTTTTTGAATATGGATTAACTTTTGAATGATATTTTATTATGAAATCATATATTTTTTTGAGTTAATGTTGCATTTATATGAAATTATAAGGTAAACAAACCCAGTTGAACTTCACGGTCCAAATTGGTTCAACCGGTTGTACCATTTTTTATTCCAATCCGGTATAAATAAAATACCGGTTTTTAAAACATTGATAATAGTATTTAAAGAAATAAGATTTTTTATACTAGAATTTATAAATACTTTTTGTTTAAATATAACTGAATAAATATTGAAAAATGGTAACGAATACACTTGTTATATATATACCTAATGATGGAGAGAGAATAGTAATTTGGAATTCCTTTTTGAATCATATTGGATACTTAACTTTGACTAATACTTTGATTGATTCTACCCGTTTAACTGAATACTCCATACAAAAAAATGCGTGTTACGTAACAAATATTTACACTTAGGAAATTAGTTGTGATTTTATCATAAGTAAATTGGCATCTTTGTCAAACTGATAACTTAAAAAACAGTTTTAAAATTACGAATGTTTTAGGAGTTAGACTCTATACCGACTTATACAAAAGGTTTGTGTGATACAAATTGTTTTTTAAAGATCAACTAACCGACATATAAATTTATAATTAAATATGTCATCTTATAAATTTAGAAATTATATAACAAAACTAAAGGCCTTTTGTTATAATAATAAAAAAGCAATACAAACTATAAATCTGAATTAAAAATGACAATCCAACACTAGAAGGAAACCAAGAGTCGATGAAGAAAAATGTTTGACAAAACAAACCACACTTAAACAAAATATTAAAAACTTAGGTAGTGTTTGATATGGAGTAATGGAGCAAGAAATGAAATAAGTCATTCAAAGGTAATGCATTTAGACATGTTTGGTTGACAAATGAAATGAAATAATCAATTACAAATGGAATTCCTATCCTTTTAAAAATGTGAATTCATTCCTCCTCTAAACCTTGTTTTTTTTTCATTCCTTTCATGACCTACCTTGGAGGTTATCCTTACTAATTTAATTTAATCGAATTCAAGACTGCAAATTATATTCCTTGAAAAACCTTATGGAAATCTAATTTTTAAAATTATTTTGTGAGACTGAAAAGCGACGATAATTAATTATAATCACCTTTTGACATTTAAAAATCGGTGATCACAAAGTTCTGGTGTCAATTATACAAACATGTTTTCTGGCATAATCACCTTTTGATTTGGATGTATATTTGAGCAGAAGGTTACAAACTGAAATGCTCTCAATTATGTACAAAGGATCGTTCATGTTCACAGGGTGTAGACTATAATATATTGTGAAAATTAATAAGTGTTCTTTAGTTTAAGAAGAGTATTGTTGTCATCTTTAATAAATTATATTCCATTTATTGTCTACCAAACAATATAAAGTAATGATTCATTTTATTCTTTTATGATAACCAAACATGACAATGGAATAGCAATAATTCATTTTATTCCTTTGTCCATTCCATTCCATCGTTCATTATATTCTGCCATCCATTATGTAGGAACCGGATCTAGCCGCTAATACGATACATCGATTATGTACAAGATCTAAACGTTAAATTATTACTTTATTGATAAATATAGATGAATATATTATGGTGGATGGAAATAACTTATGGAGAGCATAATTACTTAGATCTAGATCTCTCTCTAAATATGTACATGTTCTCTACCTAAATTATGACATAATCTACCTATTTATAGGCTATTTACAATATACATTAAATACAAAGACTAAACTGCCTATAACTTATTCGATCGCTACAGACACCGAAACCGTGCACTAACACATTACATTACATCATACCAAATAAGAGCTTAATGTCTTTATTATGAATCTTTATAAAGTAATTCAAGTCCAGCACTTCTCCACCTCCAAAACATAAGCCTAGATTCGATTACCTTGTTTGATTTAAAAGTATAACTAGTATAAGATTATAGATGAAATTTAAAACTATAGAGTAAATAAATATTAAATTATCATCTCATCTTGTAAAATCATTTATATGGACCAGTTTTCACCAGTTTTATTACCATCCTTCAAACGTCATAATCTCAATAAATAAAAACTTAATGTCTTTATTATGAGTCTTTAGAGAGTAATTCAAGTCCATCGTTTCTCCACCTCCGTGACATAAGCCTAGATTTGATTACCTTGTTTGATTTAAATTTAAAAGTATAATTATTATAAGGTTATAGATGCAATTTAAAATTATAGAGTAAATGAATATTATATTATCACCTCGTCTTGTAAAATCATCTCTATGGACCAGTCGTCACCGGTTTTGTTATTATCCTTCAAATGTCATAACCTCAATATATGAAACTTCAAAATACAATAATTCTAAAGGACATCCAAGTCATTCAACATGGTTATGTTTTGTGGCTTCATTGCTCTGGTTGTCAAACAATAAGAATACAAACAAATAATTAAATTTATATTCATTAAAATATATGAATATAACTATTTTTCGTATCAAAAAAAGAAGTTGAATAATATAAATGACACTTACAAAAAGTTGTGAATTTGATTCTTTGATAAATAGAGAAGATGTAAGTGTGAAAAATTTTCAGTCATAGTGTAATTATATAGAGGCATGTATGAATAGGTATATTTTTGGTTGGTTGAGTACACATGGAATGTTGTTTGAATTTCATTTTATATAATTTGAAAATAAAATATCTCATATAAATGTAAATGTTCTAAATTTCAGCATAATACTATTTATACAAAATAACAATGGAAGGAATAATCAAACAATATTAATGTAAACATTATTGGCAATCAATTTGATTAATAAAAATATATATTAATGCTTAAAATAAACGGTTGCATTCAAATCTGAAAGTTACCATGTTTATGAATACACCAAGATTATATACTAATAATGATTATAAATTTATATTCCAAATCAGGAAGTATGTTTAACATAAGTAACGTTAGATCTATTGAAATGTTATGTACATATAAGATAAAAAAATCATTTACATGTTATTGAGATGTTATATACATTTGAAAGTCAACATGTTTATGAATACATCAGCGTTTTATATATATACACTAACAAAATCATTATTAATGTTATATTGTTTTAATTTTATATGGAGTAAATAAATAAAAGAAAATACGGAGTGTAACAAAATTAATGTTAACATAAGTGTATTATTATCTGAATTTTGAAAAATAAATAAAACATACCTTAAACCTGGTTTATTTATTAAAAGGTATTTGTATTAAATAAAACATACCTAACATACCTAATTGATTTGGGTTATTAGGGTCAAATACTTTCCTTATAATGAATGCAGCATAATAGATTTGAATTAATAGAAATGAATACAAATTTAATACAAATGGTTGTCTAGTATTTTATTTTATTTTAGAATTATTTTATTGAGATGAAAAATAGAGAAATGGTAGATATAAATGGAAAGATGAAGAATTGACCAATAGGAAGAGGCCATGTTGATACAAACCCTATTGTTTTAATAGTATAGGTAGATCATTACTAACAAATTTAAATGTTTGTTTGAAATGTCATGGAGATTCAATCAGCTCAACTAAACAAATTATAATATGCACGTGAGCTAAAAGGGATTATATGGGCTTATGGCACATTTAATAATTCAATAGGCCAACAATTTAAAAGAATTGGGCTAGGTATTCAACAAAGAAAATAAAAAAAGAATCCTAAGACAGAAAGAGAGGAGGTCAGAGGGGGCATCCCCTTAGACAGTGGCTGTGACAAGAAAAAAATATATAAAGAAGCACACAGCTTGGCTGGTGAAGGAAGTGACGACATAAAGAGAAAAAGGAATTATTCAAGCAAGCTACCAAGCAACTCAATTAATTTAAGCTCACAGGCTAGTCGCTCAATTATATTTAATTCTTTTTTGATGAACCATAATATAAATTATATCTTTGTTTCATCGATTATTATGGTTGGCTAAACTATTATACTGCATGGGTTTAGATGAATACTTTTTAGACTCGTTTTATTTTTGGTTTTGGATTATTTATTGATTGGTGATGCTTTGGTAAAGTTTTTATTTTATTTGGTTATTATGCTTATGCGTATTTGATGTTAATTTATGATCAATTTTTGTTCCATATGCGTCTTTGTGAATGTCTTTCATGTATGGATGCGCATTAGGTTGCTTACTGTGTGGTTGTAACTAGTTTGTGGTTTATAGTCGACTTATTCCATAGGAACGGTAATTGAGAGTTTAGAGATATCTAGTATTCTACCACTTGAGAGACCGGGAGGTAATTATGTGTCGTCTGTTTTGGTCTTTTGCTGGTTTGGGTAGTGATTGCACGGGAGTGAGTTACCTTAGATTCCTTTAGATTCTTACATTTCTGAGTTATAATCGAATTAAATAAAAATACCCCTTTATGCCTTAGGGTGTTTTGTGATTAGAGAGACCAGGAGGTAATTTAGTCTTTGGGTACCTTAGCATACTTAGGTAAGGTGAGACCGGGAGGTGATCCGTACCATTAAGCCATTGAGCTTTACATGATATTTAGGGTTCTTAGGTATTGTTGGTGAGACCGGGAGGTGATCTAGTGTATTTTAGTTATTCTTATGTTTCATATTTTTAGAATCCGGTTACGAATCATAAACCCAATTCTGAGAGTTTACGAGTTAACTAGTAGAATTCCTTGCCTTGGTAATTGTTTCCCCTATTTGAGTTCCACCCTTATTTTTTCGTGTCTAGTTTTAGTGTCAGTTTTATTTAAGCATTATTTAGTTTATATTTAATGATAAAAAAACACAAAAAACAGTTAAATATATTTAGTTAAGTTATTAGTCATAGTCTAGTTTAGGTGTCCCTATTGTCCTGTGGGTTCGATATCCGGACTTTATTAGGATTTACTACAGTCGATAGGTACACTTGTGTAAGGCCCCGAAACCGGTGCCTCAATTGGGATGTTGGATTTACTCATAAACACAGTTATAAATATAAGAGTGAATTAAAACTTTCACGGAATTGTTAGGGCATGAATTTTATGCTGAGGATCCATTATTCTTGACTGTCTTGTGGATAGATTATCCTTGAGATGTGTTTCAAGTTATGAAGGATCAAGGATCCTCGGTATTATTTATTTACTAATGATTGTGTTTAAATGGTGATGGGTTAGCCAGATATAACGACTTTGTGACTCGGTCTACCTTAAAATTCGCTACTGGAAGCTCCCAGCACGTGGTTAATGAACGTTGGAGCGGTTGTGGAAGAGTGGCGGATAGATAGGGATTATTGTTAATTGTAATTTTCTTTATAAACATTGAGATGATGATCGATTAGGACTCACTGGTAATCTCACACACACTTTGAGCAGAACTCATACTTCTCTCTACACACTAGTATTCATTCTAACATCGATCACAATATCCAAACACTTGTAACCTTTTTTGTGATTAATAAATTGGTGATCGACGAATTGTCATCACCCGGGGTTTTTTTCTTTTGATCTGGACAAGGTCAAAGGGTTTTTCCTCGCAACAAATCACGGTGTTCATTTCATTTTTGTTCATACAATCGTTATTATTAGCATAGCACTATACCTCACTTTTACGAATTTAGATACATTATCCTAAGCAGTTTTTATCCAAAACAATTTGGCGCCCACCGTGGGGCCATTGGTGCTATAATCCATATCATTCTTATCAACTTTCGATTTTTTCATACCCATATCACTATCAATGGCCTCTCAATCAACCTCTGCTTCACCAACCATGCCATCATCAGTTCCTCTCTCATCGAGGGATTTGCCACCGATGTCTCCGCTAATCACGGGAGCGCCACGAGCAGCTGCTGCTGGAAGCAAGACGCAACTACCAGTCTTCCAGAGCTCGAAAACCGCTGCTGCTGCGCCAGTGGTTAATACTAACAGTGATGTTTCATCTATGTTTTCGCAGGTTAAAGCATACATGGAACAGCAGAACAAGACTAACCAGAGGATCCTTCGTGAGATAGAAGATCTCAAGAAGAATAAGAGGCCAGCGGAGGATCACACTCCCCTGATGCCCAAGATGCTGGATTTCACCAGTCCAGGATCCATGGCTCTATTCACGCAAGGATCATCTATCCTTCAACAGGGGTCCATGGGTCAACAGACTCAAGGATCCTCGTTGTTTCAGCCAGGATCATCTATCCTTCAACAGGGGTCCATGGGTCAACAGACTCAAGGATCCTCGTTGTTTCAACCAGGATCATCTATCCTTCAACAAGGGTTCATGGGTCAGCAAACTCAAGGATCCTCATACTTCCAACAAGGATCATCCATCCTTCCACCAGGATCCTCTGGGTTATATCACCAAGGATCCTATAATTCCTAACCTCAAGGATCCTCAGGGGTTCAACACCAGCGGTCCTCTGAAGTCCATGAAGGAGATATAATTCCCATGCAGACCATAGCCTCTGGAGGACCAACTCCTGTAGCAGACGCTTCTTATCATAGCTACTCATCCGGGATGACAACCTTCACCCAGCAAAGAGGTAACTAGTATGATCCTATATCCTTAGATGCTAACCGTGGTTCCGTGCAGGATGCATGTATCAACCAAGCTATGGCCAAGGAACTACAAAAGCTCAAGGATATGATATCTAGTGTTCCTGGGGTGATACGTCCTATCCTCGAGATACCAGAGGGAAGCCACAAGTTATCCAGATTTGCTCCACCTATCTGTGATGTTGAAATCCCGAAGCGATTCCAGACCCCCAACATGAAGACCTATGATGGGACCACAGATCCTGAGGAACATGTAGCTCAATACAGAGAAAGGATGGAAATCAATCCTATTCCTGAGAGACTCAAGGAAGCCTGCCTATGCAAAGGCTTCGAATCCACACTGACATGATCAGCATTAAAATGGCTGCTAAGTCTTCCTCCCTTTTCAGTTACTCTTTCTCACACTTAGTTAACTTGTTCAACAGTCAATTTTCCTGTAGTAGGAAATTTGAGTAGTTAACTAGTGATTTATACCGAGTTATCCAACCTAGTGATGAATCCCTTAGGGATTTTGTTACAATGTTCGGCAGGGAAGCTCTGGAAATCCCTAATCTTGACATGGCTACTGTTGTTGAATCATTCAAGTGGGGACTTCAGAGGGGCTACCCCTTTTATGATGATCTTATGTTGACTCCTTGCAGGTCTCTAGATGAAGTAAGGAATAGAGCACTAAGTTTTATACGGCTGGAAGACGACAAAAGGATCCAAGAACGATTGGGGGCTCAGATAAAACAAGAATCCACTGACAAGAATAAAGGATCCTCATACAGAAACAACAACTCCAAGTCGTACACCAAGTTCAACAATCAAAACGTACGAGCAGTCGATGAAGGAGATGATGATGAAGACTATCCCTAAATCTCTGAGTATTGCTTCTCCGTAGATACCCATGGCTTGATTTGTGCCATGAAGGATCTAGGGGAGAAAGAAATGTGGCCCCAAAAGAACGAGAAGTCAACCACCTTTAGAGACAAGTCTAAGTGGTGTGCCTTCCACGAAGATTTTGGCCATATGACGGATGATTGCATTGGCTTAAGGAAGGAAATTGGATACCTCCTGAGCAAGGGCCATTTTAAAGAGCTCTTGGGAAGGAAAAAATCCAAGATCCAGGATCCTGAAGATCTTCCACAAAAAGCAACACCACCACCACAATATGCACACGTGATCAACTTCGTCTCCAGAGACTATGAAATATTTCGAACTTCCTGTTCTACAACGAGGAAGCTCACCGAAGAGGCCGAGTTGGATGATAGAAGAAGACCGCTTATTCCCACTACTTCAATAACTGGCAGGAGAATCTTCTTTGAACAAGAAGATAATATAAGTATCCAGGATCCTCATCGAGACGCCCGTATGGTAAATTTCATCTCCGGAGGATCGGACATATGCGGCACTTCCTTCTCTGCAGCGAAAAGGCTCGCAAAGGAGATCAAAATGAATAACGGGGATCGACTGGTTATATATATCACCTTGACCACTGACAAAAGGATCTTTTTCGACGAAGAAGATAAATCGAGCATTCAGGATCCTCACCATGACGGTTTGATCATTACCTTATTTATTGCTAACCATTATGTACGCAGGATCCTGGTCGACGGTGGAAGCTCGGTCAATATCATCCAACATGATGTTCTTCAGAAGATGAACATACCAGATTTAGAGATCATCCCAAGAACATCGGTGCTAGTTGGTTTCAGTGGATAAACCAAGAAAACATTGGGGGACATCAACCTCCTGATATACATTGAAGGGTTAAATTCGTATCAAAGATTTTGTGTTATTGATAACCTTTCTTTTTGCAATGTTATTTTAGGCAGTCCGTGGTTACATGGGATGAAGGCAGTGGCTTCTACTTACCGTCAATGCATTAAACTCCCTACCCCTTGGGGAGTAGTGAGGATAGACGGTGATCAAGTGGAGGCCAAGAACTATTATTCTTCATCAATGAAGCCGACAGCCAAGCAAACTGTAGCATAGCAACCACAGCAACATCCTAGGGACGTTCTGGAAGCTCAGGAGAAAGACATTAAAGAAGTATCCTTGGATCCCGAGGATCCAGATATAAAGGTGTTCCTAGGATCTAGTATCCCCAACAAGATCGAAGAGGATATAGTTTCCTTCTTAGGGCGAAGAAAATCTACCTTTGCCTTTAAACATTCAGACATGACAGGTATTTCTAATGAGGTAATTACTCATAAGTTAGGCCCTGATTTATCTGTTAAACCCGTCCATCAGAAGCGAAGAAAATTCGCTCCTGAGAGGAACAAGATCATACAAGAAGAAGTTGAAAAACTTCTTAAGGCCGGTATGATCAGTGAGGTTAAATATCCTCGATGGTTGGCTAATGTGGTTGTTTCAAAAAAGAATGGAAAGTGGAGGGTTGTATCGGTTTTACAGATTTAAACAAGGCATGCCCCAAGGATCCTTTCCCGTTACCACATATACACTCCATGGTGGATGCAACGGCGGGGCATGAGATGCTCACTTTTATGGATGCTTCTTCTGGATTTCAACAAATTCAGATTGAACCATCCGACCAAGAGGATACAACATTCATGACCCCTACCAGCATATACTGTTATATTACTATGCCTTTTGGACTAAGAAATGCAGGAGAAACATATCAAAGACTGGTGAACAAGATGTTCAAGGATCAAGTAGGCAAGACTATGGAGGTCTACATTGATGATATGGTGGTGAAGTCAAAAAGAGCTGAGGATCACCTTAGAGATCTAGAAGAATTGTTCAATATCCTTGACCAATATAACATGAAACTAAATCCCTCAAATGCCATTTTGGTGTTAAGGCTGGAAAGTTTCTAGGATATATGGTGACCAAAAGAGGGATAGAAGCAAGCCCAGAATAGATAGAAGACATCATCAACTTAAAGTCTCATGTAATTGCTAAAAATGTCCAGAGGCTGACCGGAAGAATTGCTGCGCTCAATAGATTCATTTCCAGTTCCTCTGAGAAATGCAAGGACTTCTATGACATCCTTAGGAAGAATAAGATGTTCGAATGGACGGAAAAGCATGAGGCAACACTCAAAGCCTTAAAGGATTACTTATCCTTAGCACCGGCTTTGATGAAACATGTGGATGGAGAATCCTTATATCTCTACCTAGCTGTTTCAGGTAATGCTGTAAGTGCTACCCTGGTGAAGGATCACGAAAGTGAACAACATCCCGTTTACTATGTAAGTAAGAGTCTTTTAGATGCAGAAGCCAGGTATTCTCATTTAGAAAAATTAATTCTTGCACTTATTATGGCTTCTACTAAATTAAGACATTATTTCGAGACTCATACTATTATTTTAAGAACTAATTATCCTGTTAAGAATGTGCTTAGAAAACCAAAATTGTCAGAAAGGATGGCTAAATGGGCTGTGAAATTAAGTGCGTATGATATTCAATATGAGCCCAGGACAGCCATCAAGTCACAAGCACTAGCGAACTTTGTGGCTGATTACAGCAGTGATATACAGAGGGAAGCTGATCTAGAAGTCCAGCAACTAGAACAAACCAAGGATCCTTGGATCCTCTTTACAGATGGAGCTTCCAATGTAAGAGGAACAGGATTAGGTTTCCTACTGAAATTTCCACAGAGGGACATATTACCCCAGTCTATAGCCTGTGAGTTTCAAGCAACAAACAAAGAGGCAGAATATGAAGCTTTCATCGCAGGTTTGCAATTAGCTAAATGCATGAGTATCATGTATCTTCAAGTATATGTAGATTCATTATTGATTGCTAACCACTATAATGGCTCATATGCTGTTAAAGGAGAAATACTAATCAAATATTTAGATGTTGTGAAGGAATTAGCAAAATCCTTCGAATTATTTAGCATCATACAGGTACCAAGGGAAGAAAACGCTGGGGCAGATGCCTTGGCAAATTTAGCCTCATCTTTGAAGATCCCAGAAGACACGAAGATTCCAATCATTCATGTTCTCTCGCCAGTAATAGGAGAACAAGAAGTTGGAGAGATAACAAATGACAAAGAAATTGTACTTTGGGATCCATTCTCCTCTATAATCAAGGATCATGGATCCTCCCAATCAAGAAGTATATTCTAACTGAGAGATCCCAACTACAGATAATCCTAAATCTTTTAAACTCAAGGTATCACAATACGTTTTATTACATGATATGCTGTATAGGAAATCTCTTGCAGGTCCATATTTGAGGTGCATCGAGGATCCTGAAATCCAAGAGGTACTCAAAGACTTTCACGAAGGAGATTTGTCACACCCTCAAAATCCACTAACGGAGTTTTACCGTCAGAGGGTGTGAACTAACAGGATCGGATTCATTAGTTATAATCAAACCATAAAAACGTTTACGAGTAACTAAATGCGGAAGCGTAAAACCATAAAATAAATGTTGCGTCGCGCAGGACGACTTAAACCCAATGATAACAGTTTTAAAATAGTTTGCATAACAAAAGCGTTTTCAAGCAATGCATTATCCTATACCGCGCGCCCGCCTCGGCTACCTGAGAATAACATACTAAAAGTGTCAACGCAAGGTTGGTGAGTTCACAAGTTTATATAAAATAAAGCGTTTAGCGTTTTGCGTTCAGCGTTCAGCGTTTTGCGTTTAGCGTTTCGCGTTACCAGATAGTGTTAAATCAATTATATATCTATAGGTAGCTAGCCTATAAAACAAGTATTACTAAGTGTTCGACACCGAAGCTGACTGTTTATCATTTGCCTTGCCACCAGGTCTATCCCGACCATGGTATGTGTTTAGCCAAGATTACACCCACTCGACCTCCAGTCGAGTTTAGCGTTGGGTGGGGTTTGTAAAACCCAGTAGTACTACTCAACAATGACTCGCTATTATCCAATATTAAACGGTTCGATGTGAATGAAGGACTTTAGTTATTGCGTTTGCCACTTAGTCTTTACAAGTGATATATAATTTATACTAACAAAATCTTAGATGCGTTTTCGGAGTATGTTATCTCCCCAAGTGAAAAGCGTTTGAAAACAGTTTAGAGGGGTAAGTGAACTCACTGTTTGCGAAGAATTCCCAAATAAAATCACCAAGTGATGCGCGTTACAGAAAACTCTCTCTAGCGTTCTAAAACAACAAAGAGATTTTCTAAGTGTCGGAACTATTATCGAGTCTCTAGACTCGGCACATAATACCTATGCACACAATATGTTTCGTGTTTCGTTTGTGAATCGTGTGTGACTTTAACAGGTACATTTGTGATACATTACATATGTGAGCAATTATTTACGTGTCATGTATTAATAATGTACATCACTAGCAATTAATCCCCGTGAGGGCAATTTGGTCACACATAACAATTAACTAGCAATTATTCCCCGCAAGGGTAATTTGGTCAAAATAAGACAATTAATTATCTATCATTCCCCTCAAGGGCAATTTGGTCAAAACACGACAATTAACTAGCAATCACCATGTTTCATGCAACTTTTACAAAATTCAGCAACTAGTTTCTTAACGACAGAATTCTACTTGTAAGACTAGTCTATTCCACCGATCATAGCATCTCAATTAATTTACCAAAAATCATCACAAAAGCATATATGTGTTAGGTTTCCAGAACATATTTTGTTGTATTTTTATTCCATATATATTTCTCACAATGACCAATTTACCACAGCAAACTCACAACAGTCAAATTTATGAGCAACAGAATGTTATTTGAAATTCCCGTTAAACGAAAAATCCCACAAATTCAAGAACACTTGGGTTAGGTTCCTAACTCAACAAGTCAACTTCCAGAAGTGGAACCAACCCAATTGGTCTTGTAGTTCATGAGATATAACATTTACAAAACAACCTAACAGCAGGTCTAACAACTCAGCTTTGCACAACGTTTTTGTAAAATCATAAAGGTTAACTTTCAAACGTCCAAAAATTGCAAATTTATATTCTTTGGAAACTAGACTCAACCTAGTTTACTGTAGTATCAATAATCTCAACAAATTTTCACATTTACACCCCGTTACAGTCAATTGAACATCAACAACACAATCTGTCCAGAAACTGTTTGCAACAAAACTTAACATATTAATCATCTATAGATTATAATCCGTTCATATGACACTCTAGACACCATAACCACTATCCATGCATATTAATTTCACCATACATACATGGTTAGGGTTTTATTTGATCTCAAAATCAAAGACACAACAATTAACATGTAATAATATCAATTCTAGTTATCAAATCATCATCAACACATCATCAAATCAAACGAATCATATGAACACATTATATGAATATTTTCGGAACCTAGGGTTCACAATTATACCTTCAAAAACACCAACACAGGCAATAGGAAGGTAGAAGATGGCTAGAAACGGATGTAGGATGCTTCAATTGTGAGAACCAAGATCAAAAACCAAGCAATATGTGTGTGTGTGTGAACCGATCGTGAGGAGGGGGGGGGGGGGGCGGGGTAGGCTGCCGTCGGGTATGAGAGGAAGAGAGAGGGAGTTTAGGGTTTAGGTTAATATTAATAATAATAATATAATACACTTTGGTCCCTTAACTTTCAAATGTTACTTTTCTAGCTTAATTAACTAATTCTAGCACATTGAGTTAACGTTTATAACAATGTTATCACATAACACATAAGTCTAACACATAATTATCACATAATTATTGTTTTGACGTTTTTCGTTTATTCACCAATCGTTTGCGTCAACTCGTTTGCGTTTCGGTGCAAATTCCCGAAAGACTACACATGTAGTAAGTGTCAAGCGTCATTTAAACCCTAGTTTAAATGTGATGAGGTGTGCGTTATAGATTCAGTGATCTTTAAGTTTAAATTGATGGAGTTGAGTTAACGGAGTTAACCTGAAATTGACGATTGTCACAAGATTGTGGCAACCACACAGGGGGAAGAGCATTATTCTCCAGGATACTGAGAACTGGATACTTCTGGACGACAATGAAGAAGTATGCAATGGAGTATTCAAAGAAATGTGATTCTTGTCAAAGACATGCAAACATCCTTCATCAGCCAGTAGAACCTATGTATCATATATCCTCTTCATGGCCTTTCATGAAATGGGGTATGGATATTGTAGGCAAGCTACCAAAGGCACTAGGCGGAAAGATCTTTATGCTTGCTATGACTGACTACTTCTCCAAATGGATTGAAGTAGAAGCATTCGTGCAAGTCCGAGAATGGGAAGTTATATCCTTTATTAAACGAAATATTATAACTAGATTTGGCATTCCTTCTGAAATTGTTTGTGACAATGGTTCCCAGTTTACCGGGAAAAGAACCACTAACTTTTGTGACAGTTGGGGCATCAAGATGATCACCTCTACTACAGTACACCCTCAAGCTAATGGTTAAACAGAGTCTAGCAATAAGATAATCATCAATAACTTAAAGAAGAAGCTAGGATCCAATAAGGGAAAGTGGGCCAAAGAGCTACCTTATGTCCTCTGGGCAGACAGGACAACACCCAAGAATGCAACGGGCCAAACACCCTTCTTATTGGTGTTTGGATCAGAAGCAGTTATCCCTACAGAAATGGTGGTTCCTATAGCCAGATCGAGAGTCCGTGATCCTGAGGCCAATGAAGAAATCCTTCTTGAAGACTTGGATACTGTTGAAGAACTCAGAGACCTGGCCAAGATCAGAATGGCAGCTTATCAACAAAGGGTAGCTGGAGCATATAACAAGAATATAAGGATCAGAAGATTGCAAGAAGGAGATTTAGTTTTGAGGAAAGCCTTCCAAAATACAACAAATCCGGCTGATGGGAAGTTAGCACCCAAATGGGAAGGTCCATATCTGATTGAGTCGGAGGCAGGAAAGGGGGCGTATCATTTGCTCACTATGGAAGGCAACAGATTACCAAGAGCATGGAATGCTATCCACCTCAAGAAGTATTTCTTCTGATAAGGATCAAATATCCTTTGAGGACCCATTATCCTTAGAGGATCAACGATCCCAAAAATTTGTAATACCTATCTGATTACTTATTCTTTTTAATTTCTTATTATTAATTTAAGGATAACTATTCTTAACGATTTGTTTCTTCGAAGTTCTAAGTATCAATGCAGGGGAATAATAATATATTTGATGATCTAGAGGTTGGCCACCTCTCCTTTATATTTAAGGTACTTTACTATTTCCCTTGGCCTAGCCCACGATTGAGTATGACCCCGATGGTCAAATCTTCCAAGGTTTAAAGGTTTTCAGCTTTCTTACGAATTAGAGTTTCTACACTCTCGCTTGTAGCGCACATTATCCAACTTATAGTCCGGGGCAGCGAGACCAGTACACGCTTATTGGCTGACAATTTCGTTGTCTTCGGCTATATGGAGGATCCTTCGATTTATGGTAGACGTACCATACTACCGGTTTATAACATTTTCATTATTTCACGTTTGGGCTAAACCCCGGTTTGGGCGAGTCCCAAGTTGACATCCGTATCTTCGGCCAGTTCCCAGTTTTGGGCTTGTCCCCAGTTTTGGGATTGTCCCCAGTTTTGGGCTTGTCCCCAGTCATTGTTCATAAAAACATCATAAAACAAAATAAAGAAAACGGGCTCGGGCCTTGTCTTCTATATCCTTCATCGCCCGTTTACGCGGCTGCTTCACCCTCCACGGTTGCTTCTTTTCCTTCTTCAGCCTCCTCTGCACCCTTCAACCCACTCACACCTGCTCTGCTCGCATCACCCATTTCGCCTTCCTCTTCGTCCTTACCTCCACCCAAGTCAGACAAGGCTTGCTTCCACTACTTGATGTCCCATGAGGATTTGTCAAAGGATGGGTCATTAGCCTCAGTCACCAGCTTGATTCTAGCTTGGAGAACCGATTTAGCTGCCCAAATCTTTGCCTCGTTAGTAGCCCGGTTGATCTCATCCTACATTTGGACCGCGAGTGTGGATGCATGATCCTCCGCCTGTTTCTTCTCCTTGGTCATTTTGGAGAGAGCCTTATCTTTAGCAGCAGCCATGGACCTCAACGCAGCAAGGGTCTCCTCGTACTCTCCAACGATCTTCTCATGATGGCTTCGAGCAGAATTGATGGCCTATAAAAGAAAACAGGACATAATTAGAAGAATACTTGAACAGTAAAGATTGAAAGGATAAAGGATCCTTACGGTCAAAAGCATCTCAAGAAGCTGTTTCTCGATCTCAAAGGGGTTCTCTGGTTCAGAGCTCGTCTTCCTCTTTGCTCCTAACTTAGCTCGGGTCGTGACTGGACAAGGCTTAGCCACTAGAGTCGACTTTGGGGTCTCCTTCTTGGTGAACATACAGTCAATGTCTTCGAGAGAAAAATTGGATGCGGACTTTCCTTATTTCTGAGCACCTGTAAACAGTAATTCGAAGATAAGTTTTCAATTATTTTTTCTTTTATTGATATTAAAATTTGTTTTCCTTACTTGACATGTTTGACTCTGAGTTTGACACCTGAAAAGCTTTGATAAACTTGTCTTGAAAGGTTCTGATTGTAGGATCCATTGATAAGAATTTCTCAACTCTCTCTTCGACTCCAAGAAGCTCAGACAGTAAAGCAAAATTTTCAACTGCATAAGAAAAGAAAATTATTAATGGAAGAATCAAGTATCCTATTGTTATGACCTAAGGATCCTAGATCCTACCCTTATGGATCCGTCTTCTGGGAAGATCGAGTCCACCTGGAATGGAATCTCTTTTGACAAAGAAAAATTGATTCCTCTAGAGGGTACCATTCAGAGTAACCTTGGAGATGGGAATCACTTGGTGAGGTTTCTATTTAAAGACAAAGCGTTTGGAGCCGTGGGTAACCAGGTTGTACAGGTACGACAACCCTGACAAGCCAAACTCGATACCCTCTTCTTCGATTATCCCCTTTATAATGTGAAGGACTCTCCACAACATCGGCATGGTTTGGACGTAGCTGATTCCCATCAAGGTGAAGAATCTTTGGGTGAAATCAGGAAAGGGATACTAGAAGCATATAAGAAACAGTTGGGCTGGAAAACAAACCCAGTTTTTATATATGCAGTCGTTGCGGGCTAAGGAATCAAAGGGGGCGGAAAATAGTGTTGGCTAGAAAATGTGATCGGATTTCGTCAATTTCTGGATCCATGAACTTACAGATCTCGGAAGAAGGGGCTTGAAGGATGCCTTGCGAATAAAGTTCGTCGGGGTCGGTATGATTGAAAGAAGAAGAGGAAGAGGAAACATAAAAAGTCGACATATTCAAAGAAAATAAAAGAAGAAGAAAGAAGGATACCTGAAGGACGGCTGAATGTGTGGTTATAAAATGGTTATAGTCATCGCATATATAGGCGGCGTATAATTACGAGTTTAGTGATAATAACCACCTGACACACGTTTAATCGTTTCCAATCTGCAGGGATTTGAATTTCAAAATGACAACTGTGTTCCGCTATCACCCGCCATTTTGGGGGCAATTGTTTGGGCATGAATTTTATGCTGAGGATCCATTATTCTTAATTGTCTTGTGGATAGATTATCCTTGAGATGTGTGTCAAGTTATGAAGGATCAAGGATCCTCAGTATTATTCATTTACTAATGATTGTGTTTGAATGGTGATGTGTTAGCCAGATATAACGACTTTGTGACTCGGTCTACCTTAAAATTCGCTACTGGAAGCTCCCAACACGTGGTCAATGAACGTTGGAGCGGTTGTGGAAGAGTGGCGGATATATAGGGATTGTTGTTAATTGTAATTTTCTTTATAAACATTGAGATGATGATCGATTAGGACTCACTAGTAATCTCACACAAACTTTGAGCAGAACTCATACTTCTCTCTACACACTAGTATTCATTGTAACATCGATCACAATCTCCAAACACTTGTAACCTTTTTTGTGATTAATAAATTGGTGATCGAAGAGTTGTCATCACCCGGGGTTTTTTTCTTTTGAAATGAACAAGATCAAAGGGTTTTTCCTCGCAACAAATCACGGTGTTCATTTCATTTTTGTTCATACAATGGTTATTATTAGCATAGCACTATACCTCACTTTTACGAATTTGGATACATTATCCTTAGCATATTTTTATCCAAAACAGGAATAATAATAGTCAACCATTCAATACAAACATTCGTAACTTGTCTTTTAAAACATAACATAAATAATAGTATCAAAACATCATGGCAAATCTTCAGATGCCAGCCTTTTCAATCCTGCCATGTGTCCCGCTCAAACCAGTTGTCTTAGTCTGTTAACCTGCAGGCATACTAAAAGTCAACTACGCTGAGTGAGTTCTAGTTAATCAGACGACATACAATACATTCACATACTTACATATGCACCCGAAGGTACATACATTGATTTATACTTACATACTTACATACATACGTACTTTCATTCTCTATTTCATACTTGCGTACATACTTTCATTCATACTTATACGTTTTAATGAGCATTCCGCCCTATATCCTTCGTTGATATTATTAGGGTCGGTTCCCTACATTCGCCGATATTATTAGGGTCAGTTCCCTACATTCGCCGATATTATTTCATACCAGGGTCCTTCTAACCATACCTTCCGTTCGTCATATAACCATGCGTACCTTTCTTTATATAATCGTCCTTTCGTACCTACTCATTTCATTACGTACTTTCATACATACATATTTCATACTAGGCATACTACATATTACTTTCCCTGTCGATGTGTGCAATATCCGAAGATCGTTCACGCATCGATAAGCATTTGTAAGTAACATTCATACATATTATCACATTAATCATTAAAGCATACACTTACCATTTAAGGCAAGTGTATTAACGTTCACATTGAGTATGCACACCGCCCAGAAAACATAATAAGGAAGTGAGGCTAGAAACTCAACTGAGTCCTGTTACGTTCACCGTTAATGGTTATTCCTTTCTTTACCTGTGCGCGACTAAATGTATAACGTTTACACGTATCAATTAAGTATCACTATCCATATCACGTTACTAGTTAAATATAACCCACAACGAACGGGGGTCCAGGGGCAGCGCCCCTGGCAGCGAGGTTCTAGGGCGACAACCCCTAGCAGGCTCCAAGGGCAGAGCCCCTGGCTGGGGTCGAGCTGTCTTAACACATTTTCCATTAAAATTCGAATTTATTATTTTATTTGCTAATTCATAAAGTTCGAGGGATTCTTTGTAATTAATCCAATTTATGTTAAGTCCAGGGACCTTTCTGTCATTCTTTCGAACTTTGGTTCGTCATCCAGTTCTTTTACAAATGGACTCCTTCGTAATTTCTTAACGAATGGACCTTTATAACGAACTGGCCTTTATAAGGAACTGGATTTTATAATGCACTGGCCTTTATAACGAACTGGCTTTTATAACGAACCGGGGGTTCATTCGTCAGTTCTCCGTTAACGAATTACTTAACGAATGGATTAACGAACTGTTTCTAGTTCGTTATCTCTTCCTAACGAATGAGCATAACGAATTGCTTGTTAATTCGTTATGTCTCCGCTAAAGAACTAGGGTTAGGTCAGAGAATGTCAGAAACATTCTCTGACAGCTTATTCCTTGTACGCCGCCTTTCCGGCGCCGCCGTCCCAGAAAAAACCGGGCGGTTGCCAGAAAAGCGTATTTTACCCCAATTTACACTGTTTTCACCGTTTTCCATCCCGTTCGATCAAGATATGAGTTAGGGTGACCCCTAAGATCATCATTTGATCGGTTTATACCCGATTCCATCCAGATCTCGTGACTTTAAAGGTTTAGGGTGTCGGCTCGTCTTTTCACGAATAGATCTAGCGGGTTTGGATCCATACAATATCATACTATCATTACCTCGGGCCGGGATCGATTCTTCTTCTTGGTTTCGGTTAGAGAAAAAGCGAATAAGAGAGAGAGAGAGAGCTTAAGTGTGTGTTTTTGATGGTGTATGGAATGAGTGGAATGAATGGATTATGGGTTAATTAAGGCTTATATATCGTGGGTCATGGGCTTAAGCCTATGGCCTTTCTCCCTTCCTTATTAACCCAAGTCCATTACCCATATTACTTAACCCAACACAAGCCCGACTCATAATAACTCATATTTGATTTTATTAACCGAAACGAGAAAACAGGATGTTACAACTTGCCTGTCTAGTGGTCTAGCATTAGGAGAGTCTAGGTTTTAAATTTAAAACTAGAGTGTCTAGGTTAGGTTAGGTTTTTATAGACCGTTTCACACATCACTAATAACAATCTAATGAAATTAACAAAAAACTTTAACAACTAACAAAAACTACAAAAATTTTTCAACTACAAACTAATAACAATATTCATCAAACGTAAACTTTCTACAAACTTTATCAACTACAAACTAATAACAATAATTAATCAAACCTAAACTTTCTACAAACTAATAAAAATCTAACGAAATTAACAAAAAAAAACTTTAACAATTAACAATCTAACGAAATTATCAGAATGTTTAGATAGGATTTACGAATCCTTAAAACTTTGTGTTACAATAACATGAAACGAACACTCTGATTAAGAGTATAGATGTGTCTGGATCCATTCATACATGGTGACTCGGAGTTCCCCGAGGCCATGCATATCATCAACATGCATCTGAAAGTCTACGGGACTGTTCAGAGAAATGATATTGTGTATATAATTAATTGTACAAGGTATTTAGGGTAATTTGATCTCAATTTAGTTGGGTGCCTAATGAGTAGTTACAAAGGTATTATTGTTGATTTCACAAAGGTATTGAAAAGATTTTTACAAAGAGTCAACGTCATTCACTAGCTGTGTGCTGAAGGATTTTTTAACCATTTTACAGGAAAACAGAAAGGTTAGGACAGACAAGCAAGACATGATAGAAGATTGGAGATTTAGACATTGGATGCTATCTGATGGCTCAGATACTTTATATTAAAATATTATAAAGAATTATGTTTTCTCAAGAAAGGTATTTGAAATATCAAACGGCTATTTAAACCCGAGTTTTCAATAATAATAATTTTATAGTAAAGACTTCCGCAACTCTGATATATTTACAAAACAGGTACCAACTATTGGTCACACACCTAGGCCCTAAGTGAGGGTGTGACAGAAGTGCCCCATCTTACCACATTTGTAACAAACATTTGACCCTGATCTGCATTCCCCACCATGGGACTTTCCACACTAATGGCACACATCAGACCCAGTGCCCCACTTGCACTCTCCAGCATGCATCTTCCCGCATGTCCTACATGACCCCTTCTCCCACACTTTCTGTCACTTATCTCTAGAGTTCCATGTTTGAGTACCGGGTCGCTTGGTAGGAACGACCCATTTCTTCTCTTTCTTCCCTTCTAACACCACATCGTCCACAGCCAGGTCATCGTAAACCATCTCTGTGAGTAAGACAACATAGTCGAAGGTAGCATGTTTACTTTCCCTGACTAAGGTGCGGACGTTATGTGGAAGTCCTCTGAGCTAGCATTTGATTCTTTTGGCTTCAGTATTCACCATGCCAGGCACCAACCTAGTCATTCGGTTGAATTCAGTAGTGTACTCGCGGTGTGTCATCTTACCCGCCTTCAAGTTTAGAAACTTCATCTCAGCCCTCTCAACCTCTGCATCAGCACAGAAACGTTTCATAACCATATCCTTCAGGTCATCCCATCTTATAGCCTTAACTTCTTATCGAGTCTTTATTTGTTCCACCGACTCCCACCAGTACATAGCTTCTTCTCCAAACGACTGGGTAGCATAACCCACTGCTTGGTCAGGTCGACATACACTAATTCGGATAACCTTGTCCATAGCGGTTACCCATTGGAGAGTAGCGATTGCGTCTCCTAACCCAGTTAGCTTCAGCGGGTCGCAACCTTTGAACGACTTGTAGTTACACCCACCTCAGCCTCGCTTCCTATCATTAACCTTCATAGATCGAAATTCACTCGAGTCACCCTTCTCTCCCTCACCATCTTTCTTACCATTCTCTCCTGATCCCTTGGCAGTTCTCGCATGACTTCCAGCAGACTTTTCAGGATTTAAGCTTTTCACAGAAGCTGCTATAGCTTGAGCAATGGCAGCTTGAACAGCAGGGTCAAGTTGATACCATTCGTTGTTACTCAGATTTCAACCAGCTACACTTCCTTCTCCCTCAGTGTTAGTGGTTATTTTTAAAGAAGGTTCTCGAACAATGCGTGGTCTACCACGAAATCCAGTGCGACCACCTGGACTGATGACCTTTCTTGCTCAAGCCATTCGTGTTCTATAAGGAAACACAAACTTCATCACTTAAGGAACTATTTAGTACAAGGATAGTAAGGCTAACAGGTAATAACAATGGCCAGCTGTGATTAGTTGATCACGTTACTTTCCGTGTCCTATACACTTCCCGTTATGAGTATATTTGTGCTAAGTTCTACTTCTAACAGTCAGACAATCAAACAATTCATATCATCATATACTCCTATGCCTAGCAATTAAGCTAGCATTCATACATTCTTTATTTAGCAATTAAACTAACATCATACCTCGTTCTCTAGCAATGAAGCTAGCATTCATTCATAGTTCTACTTTACAGGTGAAATTAATCACATATTTTACCTTTACTGAGCTTGTTTGAGTGACACATGGCAATCTTGAACTGGCATCTTCTTTCCTTTCTTACTTTAATCCCATTCTTTGTTCAAGTCTAAGCATGTAAGATGCTTAATTCTCTCGAACTTATGCTCTGATACCAACTTGTAAGGCCCTGAACCCGAAGCCTCACTTGGGACGTTGGATTTACCCATAAACACAGTTCTAAATATCAGAGTGAATTAACACTTTCGCGGAATAATAATAATAGTCAACCATTCATTATAAACATTCGTAACTTGTCTTTTAAAACATAACATAAATGATAATATCAAAACATCATGACAAATCTTCAGATTCCAACCTCTTCAATCCTGCCATGTGTCCCACTCAAACCAGCTGTCACAGTCTGTTAACATGCGTGCATACTAAAAGTCAGCTAAGCTGAGTGAGTTCTAGTTAATCAGACGACATACAATACATTCACATACTTACATATGCACCTGAAGGTACATACATTCATTTATAATTACATACTTACATACATATGTACTTTCATTCTTTCTTTCATACTTACAAACATACTTTCATTCATACATATACGTTTTAAAGAGCATTCCGCCCTATATCCTTCGTCGATATTATCAGGGTCGGTTGCCTACATACGCCGATATTATTAAGGTCGGTCCCCTACATTCTCCGATATTATTAGGGTCGGTTCCCTACATTCACCGATATTATAAGGGTCGGTTCCCTACATTCGTCGATATTATTAGGGTCGGTTCCCTACATCTGCCGATATTATTAGGGTCGGTTCCCTTTCTAACCATACCTTCCGTTCGTCACATAGCCATACGTACCTTTCTTTATATAATCGTCCTTTCATACCTACTCATTTCATTACGTACTTTAATACATACATATTTCATACTAGGCATACTACATATTACTTTCCCTGTCGATATGTGCAATATCCGAAGATCGTTCACGCAACGACAAGCATTCGTTCATTACACTCATACGTACTATCACATCAATAATTATAATATACACTTACCATTTAAGGTAAGTGTATTAATGTTCACATTGAGTATGCAAACAACCCCGAAAACATAACAAGGAAGTGGGGCCAGAAACTCACCTGAGTCCTGTTACGTTCACCGTTAATGGTTATTCCTTTCTTTTGTTGTGTGTGACTCATGGTATAACAATTACACGTATCAATTAACTATCACTACCCAACCCATATCACGTTTCTAGCTTAACTATAATCCACAACGAACGGGGGTCCGGGGGTAGGGACCCTGGCAGGGGGTTCTAGGGGCGGCAGCCCCTAGCAGGGTCCAAGGGGCAGAGCCCCTGGCTAAGGTCGAGCTATCTTAACACATTTTCCATTAGAATTCTAATTTATTATTTTATTCGCTAATTCATAAAATAATTCACGGTGTAAAGTAGGGCAGAGCCCCTAGGTGGGGTCGAGCTATCTTAACCTATTTTATCTTAACACATTTTCCATTAGAATTCTAATCTGAGTTAGGGTGACCCCTAACATCTGTTTATTCTCGATTTTATCTGAATCTCGTGACTTTAACGGTTTAGGGTGTCAGCTTGTCGTTTCGCGACTGATCTAGCGGGTTTGGATCCATACAATATCATACTATCATTACCTTGGGTCGGGATCGGTTCTTCTTCTTGGTTTCGGTTAGAGAAAAAGAGAATAAGAGAGAGAGAGCTTAAGTGTGTGTTTTTGATGGTGTATGGAATGAGTGGAATGAATGGATTATGGGTTAATTAAGGCTTATATATCATGGGTCATGGGCTTAAGCCCATGGCCTTTCTCCCTTCCTTATTAACCCAAGTCCATTACCCATATTACTTAACCCAACACAAGCCCGACTCATAATAACTCATATTTTATTTTATTAACCGAAATGAGAAAACGGGATGTTACAACTTTCCTGTCTAGTGGTCTAGCATTAGGAGAGTCTATGTTTATAAATTTAAAAATATAGTGTCTAGGTTAGGTTAGGTTTTTTATAGACCGTTTCACACATTACTAATAACAATCTAACGAAATTAACAAAAAACTTTAACAACTAACAAAAACTACAAAAAATCTTCAACTACAAACTAATAACAATATTCATCAAACCTAAACTTTCTACAAAATTTTTTCAACTACAAACTAATAACAATAATTAATCAAACCTAAACTTTCTACAAACTAATAACAATCTAACGAAATTAACAAAAAAACTTTAACAATTAACAAAATACTACAAACTTTAATAATAATCAAAGTGTTGATTAGTTCTTCATGTAAATAACAGTAAACATGATAGATATTAGACCTATAAACCTGTTACAGCATGGAGAGTAATAATCGCAACAGAGTATGATGTATTTGACATGTTTGTCATCTTGATCAAGTTCCCCTTTAGGATGTATAGTTAAGGATGGTGTTAGGTTCTTGAGAGGAACCCGGTTTAGGAGATAGGAGACACACAAAATTGTTATGTGTGTGTGATTAGGTTATCATGTTAATATTTATCTCTCTTTATATACATCCAAGAGGAAACCCTTTATTAGCTAGTAAGGGTAATATGGCTCATCAATAATTACCAAACTAATATATAATAAGGTATAATTAATATTTTGATCTATTAGAATATAACTTATTATAATGGACATATATAAATATATATTTAATCTTACATTCTCCCACTTGGCCGAGTAATCATTTATTAGGAGTATTAGATAAGTATGATCAGGAGTTAACACTCATTTTAGCTTTAAACTTAAACTGGAGCAGAGAAATACAGTCATTGAATTGAACTTCAGCTCAAGACCCCCATTAATCAAACTACAGTCCTTATTTAAAACCTAAGTAGTTATGATCAAAATTTTCAAGTAAGCCCTTCGGAACGTTTGATTTGTATAATAATTCGTCTATATGTCATTATGCATGCAGAACATATTAAGAGACGTACAAAATCAAAACTGAGGTAAAATTAATAGTTAGTCATTCATAGTACGATATGCAATTATAAATGGTAATTAGTAATCTCGTCTGAATTATTAAGCGCTTTCATAAGACTTATGGGTGACAACCCTTTAGTTATTGAATCCTTAAGCATATCATGAATGTATTCGATACGAAAATTTAGATTCCTCAATTCTTTTATAAACGAATAATTAGTTTCATATCGATATTTTAATGCAGCACCTCTTGAACTGTTATTGTTTGAGAAATCCATGGTAGCTAACTTTATCACAATAAGTCTTCAACATATAATTTATATGAAGTTAATAAACTTATGAGTCCACTAATAAATTTTCAACAACATTTATTACTAATTGCGTTGTGATTAATCAACACATTATATCATTAGTTTAGATTGTTGTTATCAGTTCATTTTGACTCCTCCATGAGATAGATTTATCTGCTGGCATAAGAATATATCCCAAAAATTACATTTTTGTTATCTTTGAATATAAAAAAGTTTAGAGTAATCTACCAGTTTGAATTCTCACTTCTTATTTTAAATTATAGTCTTTAATTTATTTTAAAGATATTTTAATACTCTTTTAGATGCTTCACATTAATCCAGACATATCTAGTGTGTTGCAATTTTGAGTAATATCTGAATGAGTATAGACTTGAACCTGCATAAGGCTTCTACTTAATGAAGCATAAGGTAATAATCTCAATGATCCTATTATCCTCTAAATAGAGCAATATTGTTTGTTACATGTGTAAACCCATTTAAGGTATAACTTATAGAACAAAACTAACGTCCCTTTGGGTCTATCTCAGAACGTTATGATATCTATTACGCAAGGGATATCTCTGAGATCTATCATATCAAAGTATGTACAAACAATGTTTTGACTTATGTAACATATACTTGTCAGAAGAATGTCATCTATATAATGACAAATTTGTTTTTTGTTGCTCCCATTCATCTTGAGGTAGATACATTAATCCACTTGGTTTTTGATAAAAATAATTGTATAAAGATTTCATCACATTATGATGTCTGCATTAACCCATACATGGATTTTATTGACTTACATACTAAGTGTTCTTTGACCATCAGTATAGAACTTCCAGGTTGTTTTATGAACATGTAAACATTTAAGTCAGTTGTTTGGGAAAGTTGTTTTAATGTTCTTCTAACGTAGCTCTTTAACTTTTATAAGCTACTTGAATAATGATGATCCTCAAAGAAAACTTTTGTAATATATGTTATAAGATTCTTTGATAATTTATTCCCTTTTTCATATAACCTTTAACAACCAATCGTGCTTCTTAGTATCTTTAACATTTGTATCAAGATTTAGTTTAGTTATGAACACCCTTAGGTGTTTCAACAAAATCTCAAAAGTTATTTTGACTTATGAAATTATTTGCTAATAATAGATTTATTCCCACAGAAGATTGATTTATGTTAATGGTTTAATTAGAAGTGGTAGGATCATTAAACTTTCCAACATCCATTTCAACTTTAGTTGGGGAGGTTACATAATCATCAATTTCAGTAGGTTTTAAAACCTAGATGGCCTCCTAAGTTGATTATTGGGTAATTTTAAAAGTCTCGATCTTATAGATTAGCTCTTGGTTAGGTTGCTATCAATTTTCAAGATTCTAAATATGTAATAGTTGGTGAAATATGGTGTACAAGAGTTGTAACTGGAGTAAAGTTTAATGAATCTCTTCCCCCGCCTCTTGTACTTTTGTCAAGTATTTATAAGGACTTTTACTTCTCCAACTGATCTTAGAAACCTTTAGGATATTAGCATGCTTAGGTTAAAAAGACCAATAGATTCTAACAAAGAAACAAGTTAATAATTCAAGTTGTTGCAGTTTCTCTTGGTGAGGATTAGTTTGGTAAGAAATCTAAATTTGCCCACGTTTAAGCAACAATGAAACTTTTTTGATGAAAAGTAAATTCTAAAGAGAAAGGTTTTGATGAAATAGTGTTGTGATGGAGCAGTGTCTTCTACAAGAGGTGTAATTGAGATAATATCAAGTTTTCACTCCTCCACCTCTTGCAAATCTTGTAATTTATGATTGAGACACTTAAGGCTCCCACTGATCTTTAATATCTCTAGAAAAACTACATAAGGAGTTTCAATGATGTACGCGATGTGGTAATTTCTCATATATATGTTAGACTTGATTTTCATTAACGTCCAGATGTCATAATAAACTTAGGGACACATTTAGAAGAAATCTTATTAAGTATATATAAATGGATCTCTTTAAAACCATGGACCATAGAAGTCATATTAGATACAAGTAAATAGCTTTTAAATGATAAAAGAATTATGTCTGAATATTCCGTTTTGAATAAGTTCCACGAATGTCAGTAAAATATAACTTATGGTGGACTCATACTTATTCCTTAAGCTAAGTAATGTTTAGGACATCTAACACATGATTAAAATCACTAAGAATGAGCTTAGATGAAAAATCACCCTCATCAACCATGCTATAATTTCTCATGAAATTTGGTTTTAATGGATGAATTTTATAAGTCTCATTTGTCTTTTGCAAAATTCTTATTTTCATGATAACAAAAAGTTGTGAAAGTATGTAGTATCATCTAATAGTATTTTATAAATGTTTCAATCCAGATATTGATAACAAATAATATGAGAGCTTAAGTTAAGAGTGACTTTATATTGGCTATGCAAACCTCACAAAAGTTTCATTGTGGCTTAAACGTGGGCAAATTCAGATTTCTTACTAAACTAATCCTCACCAAGAGAAACTGCAATAACTTATATTATTAACTTGTTTCTCTGTTAGAATGTGTTGGTATTTAAATATTGACCCTAAGCATGCTAATTTCCTAAAGGTTTCTAAGGTCAGTGGGAGCTGTAAAAGTCTTTATAATGACTTGACAAAAGTACAAGAGACGGGGGGAAGAGAGTCATTAAATTTTACTCTGAATTTAACTCCGATTACGCCTCTTGTACACCATACTGTACCAACTCTTACACACTTAGAATCCTGAAAATGATAGCAACCTAACCAAGAGCTAATTTATGAAACAGAAACTTCAAATAAACCCAGTAATCAACTTAGGAGGTCATCTAGGTTTTAAAACCTACTAACTTTGATGATTATGTACCCTCCCTAAATAAGTTGAAATGGATGTTGGAAAGTTTAATGATCCTACCCCTTATAATTAAACCATTAGCATGAATCATAATTGACTCCATAAGTCAGGCTCACGTTTTGAGATTTGGTTGAATCACCTAAAGGTGTTCATAACTAAACTAAATCCTAACACAAACATTAAGACACTAGCATGATTGATTGTTAAAGGTTATATTCAAGAGGGAATAAATTATCAAAGAATCTTCTTACCTATATTACAAAAGATTTCTTTAAGTATCATTATTGTTCTAGTAGCTTATAATAGTTAAGAGCTACATTAGATGAACACTAAAACAACACTCCCTAACAATCGACTTACATACTTATTTGTTCATAAAGCAACCTAAAAGTTATAAACTGAAGGTCAAAGAACATTTAGTCTATAAGTCAATAAAATTCATATATGGGTTAATGCAAACATCAAAATGTGATGGAATCTTTATACAATTATTTTTATCAAAAACCAAGTGGATTAATGTACCTACCTTAAGATGAGTGGGAGCAACTAAAAACAAACTTGTCCTTATATAGATGACATTCTTCTGACAAGTATATGTTACATAAGTCAAAGCATTGTTCACACATACTTTGATATTATAGATCTCAGAGATATTCCTTACACATGTAACAAACAATACTACTCTATATAGAGGATAATAGGATCATTGAGATTATTACCTTATGCTTCATTAAGTAGAAGCCTTATGTAGGTTCAAGTCTATAATCGTTCAGATATTACTTAAAATTGCAACACACTAGATATGTCTAGATGAATGTGACGCATTTAAAAGAGTATTAAAATATCTTTAAAAGAAACGAAAGACTATAATTTAAAAGAAGATGTGAGAATTCAAATCCATAGATTACTCTAAAATTTGTTATATTCAAAGATAACCTAATGTAAATTTCGGGATATATTCTCATGTCAGAAGATAAATCTATCTCATGGAGGAGTCATAAAGAACTGATAACAACAATCTAAGTTATAATGACATGATATGTTGATTAATCACAACGCAATTAGCAATAAATATTGTTGAAAATTTATCAGTGGACTCATAAGTTTATTAACTCCATAATTATTATATATTGAAGACTTACTGTGATAAAGTCAGCTACCATGTTTTCTCAAACACTAACACTTTGAGTGGTGCTGCATTAAATATCGATATGAAACTAATTATTCGTTTATGAACGAATTGAGGAATCTAAATTTTCGTATCGAATACATTCATGATAATGCTTAAGGATCCTATAACTAAAGGTCTACCCGTAAGTATTATGAAAGCGCTTATAATCATGAGGGGTTTATTGATGACCGTGTACAATTACATATCGTACTATGAATGATTAACCATTAATATTTCCTCACTAGTTTTGATTTTGTATGTCTCTTAATATGTTCTGCATGCATAATGACATATAGACTAATTATTATACAAATCAAACGTTCTGAAGGGCTTACTTGAAAATTTTGATCATAAATACTTAGGTTTTAAATAAGGACTGCAATATGATTAATGGGGGTCTTGAGCTGATGTTCAATTCAATGACTGTATTTCTCTGCTCCAGTTTAAGTGTAAAGCTAAAATGAGTGTTAACTCCTGATCAGGCTTATCTAATACTCATAATAAATGATTACTCGGCCAAGTAGGAGAATGTAATAATAATATATATTTATATATGGCCATTATAGTCATTTATATTATAATAGATCAAAATATTAAATATACCGTATTATATATTAGTTTGGTAATTGTTGATGGGTTATATTACCTATAATTAACTAATAAAGGGTTTCCCCTTGGGTTTATATATTGAGAGATAAATATTAACATCATAACCTAATCACACACACACAACAATATTGTGTGCCTCTTTTCTCCTAAACCGGGTTCCTCTCAAGAACCCTAACACCATCCTTAACTATACATCCTAAAGGGGAACTCGACCAAGCTGACAACCATGTCGTCTACATCATTCTCTGTTGCGATTACTACTCTCCATTCTGTAACAGGTTCATAAGTTTATTTTTTATTCATGTTATTTATTACTTACACGAAGAACTGATCAACAAAAACGTAATTAGAAGACAGTTTTTCATGGTTATAATAGCCTTAACATTTAAATTTTGTCACTGACACTCATGTTAGTTATTTGTTGATATCATTAAAGAAACTTATAGAACTAGACTCAACTTTTCATGTGTTAATTCTATTGTTTTAGTCAGATATTCTTTTGAATTATGGATAGCCTTGTTACTTAATTATGCCTAATATAATGGCATATTTTTACAACGAGACTTCTCCTTAGAGAACTTAAAGCTGGAAGTAATACTTGTATTTTGTCTATAAACCTTAGAATTATCCTCTTTAAGGTTCTAGTGGTAGTGAGTTGAATAACATCTTATGTTCCAATGCCATATTCTTTTCTTTTACATGTGTTGCTAATCAACATACTCGTTTTCCTTTTGTACTTATGAGTTGTAACATCCCAAATATTATAACAAAGAAAGTTGCATCGAGTTGTCGTGAGATAAAAACTAATTAATATTAATAAAGAAAAGATCATGGACTTAGATTAATTAAGGTGGATTAAAGGGTAATGGGCCTTAGGTCCATGGACTTTAAGGGATATAAATACCCCCTTAAACCATCCTAAAACCCTAACTCCTCATTCCATCTTTCCATAATCTCTACACACTCAAAAACACACACACACACCTCTTTGTTAATCGCAGCGGAGAGAGGAAGGGAAGAACAAGATCGTGCGAGCGTGAGTATTAATATATCTTCCATATACAAGATATAAGCATGTAGGTTCCCTGGACGGATCGCACGAGATATCTCGGTCTACTCAGGTGCGGAATCCCTGCGTAGATCGTTACGAGTATAGAACACGAGTCACACGAACACACGAGACGAACACACGTTATATATTATAACTCAAACACGTGATGTAATATCACTGTTACAGACTCTCGTCCTCACGTTACAATGAACTCGAACAACTGACACGAACTTAAACAACGATTACAATCAAGCCGTAACCTAGGACTATTTATACACGACAACTTCGCCTGGCATGTTCAGGCGAAGTTGTCCATAACTTCGCTTGACTAACAAGTTCGCCTGTTAAGCGAACTTGTCAGTAACTTCGCTTAAACATACAAAACATAATTAAACATTACAGACTCGATTACAGACACTAGACTATGAACTACTGACATTATGCACCAACAGACTCCCCCTTGGCAGTAGCTTCATATCTTGATCTTTAAGCACTTGTCTTGTAATCTTCAATCTTGTATCTTCACGCATGCACTCCTTCTCTAACACAAACTGACACAACTCTTTGATACTTCCTCGCTTCGTCCTTCCAAGCAGGAATATAAAAGATTTTCTTCTCATTAAGCACCTTCAGATCAGCTTGCGATAAGTTTACCAAATGCATCGGATCGTAAACTCTTAGGAGCTCTTGTTCATCCTCGTCTTCCATCACCGCCTCTGCTGTCTCACAATCCACATACCACCACTTTAGGTCTTTAAGCACATCCTTGGGCATTAGCTTCATCGGTACTTCTTTAAGGCACCGGATCGGTTTATACTTCATGACCATCCAAGGTTTTCCATCAGCTCTCAAACCTCTATCCTTGTCTTCAACTAGTTTTCCCTTCTGCGGTTTCAACAGTTCAAACTTCTTCTCTTTTATACTCTCTCTCCATACAATTTTCTCAATGACTCTAGCCATATTATCGTCATTTTGATTGATTAACCCCAATCTGGCTAAGTCTTTCACTTCACATTCCGGCAGTGTATTCAACGACCTTAACATTCTTTTAAAATACTGAACGCCGTCATACCGTTTAATCACAAAGAGCTTCAACTACTCATCATAGATCCAGCAAATAATCCCTTTCTTCGCTTCAGCATAGCCTTTAATATTATAACTCTTCTTGAACATGGTTGGAACAGCAGGCTTCTTAGTTTTGATAAACCAATGACCATAGCCTTCCTTCCACCTAGGCTGCGCCTCCCATTCAGTCTCATCATTTTCCATCTCATTACCCATATCGGCTTTCTCCACACCTGGAATGTCATGCTCTACATTCTCTTCTACTATTTCACCTTCTTCAACATCTTCTTCAATCACAATCAGTGCGCCAATCTTCTCAATCTCCTCAATAGGCAGCACATCATCATCAAACATCACATCATCATCTAGCATATCATCATCTAATTCTTTCAAAGCATCAATCACATCATCTTCATCATCAACCATCACCACCTCATCACCACCAACTGCACCTGCAGACTCCCCCTGAGCTGTGGAAGTCCCAAGAGCTTGAGTAGTTCTTGGCAACTCACCACCTGCACCTTTCGATGCATTGGGATCATCGTCTCTATCATTTCTCTTCTTTGTCCTTAACTCGTCGCCTCTACAGCTTGTCTCCCCCTGAGATGCCAAGAACTCCTTCATAGCATCTATAATTCGCCCATGTTCAACCAGGAGGGACGACTGTAGTTGATTCTCTGCTACAAGGCGCTGAATAGCCTGGGTCTGGATAAAGTTTATCCTCGATTGCTCTGCCACGACCCGTTCAAGTGCAGCTATTCTCTCCGAGTCTGAGAGGGTTGCATCGAAATCAAACCTCATGTTAGATGTGTCTTGAGTATACTCAGCAGGGATCTCGAATGTAACCGGGACATCAGAAGCAGTTGTGGACGTAACCGCAGGTGGTATCGTGACCGACAACCCTGCAGTTGCAACGACTGTCGACTCTACAAATTGTGCCACCACCTCTGAAGGAGTAAGCGTTGGAGGTGGTAAAGACACAATCTCCGGAGTCGTCAGCTGGATAGTAGTGATTGATGGGATGCCGACAGCTGATGTAGCCACCACGGGAACTTCCGCGGCGCTTAAACTTGTAACCTGTACAGATGTAGGAACAATCGACATACCTGACAGTAGGATGGAGCGAAACGTACAACTCTTGAAGTCTCTCCAGCTCCCATACCTGCACCTGTCCTTTCCCGTCTTGAACGTCTAATCAACTTGTGAATATCCTCTTCTTCTTCTTCTGACTCAGTATCATCAACTGTCCTCTTTCTCTTCCCTAACGTCCTTTCTCGTGTCACCAACATCCTTCTCGCCTCATCCATAACATCATCAAGATCTGAGTCAGCCACCGTCGTAGCTGCTCTAGTAAAATTCACTTCCCGAACCTGTGCAGCAGTGACCTGCACCTCTTCTTGCGGATCAAACCGGTCCATGTCGAAGAATCCTTGGCCGCCAAATGCAGCATCAAGGTCTACATCCTCCTCAGCCGACACAACAGGCACAGCAGGTACATCTCGAGGTGCTCCTACCTGTCGTGGTTGAGGGTCTCTGAACTCATCCCCAGTAGCAGGAACATACTCCGGGTTTATTAAGTACCCAAAGAGTGGAGTATGCCTTGGACGCAGTTCAGGCTTGCTCCTCGCACTGGATGTTCGGCATTGAGCGAAGATACGTTTGCTCACATTCTCCACGTATCGTATTGGACGTCGTTGAGGCAACGTGGGAGCAACTTGATTCAAGATCATCTGAATGAATCTTGGATACATGATGAACCTCTCACGAGCCATCGCTCTCCTCTGTCTATCGATCTCATAAAAGACCATCTGACTGAAGCTATAACGTTTGTTATAAGTCAGAGCAGTCATTGCGGACTGCATGGTCGCACCCATCCCGTCAGTGCCCGCCTTCCTCCCTGACATGCAGACAATCATTACGTGCATGAGGAAGCGCCACTGATCGAGTAGGAAACCCTTCCTCATCTGAGTATCACCTAATGGACCAGAATAGCCCATTCGGAGAAACGCTCCATCACGGAACGGAGCCACAAACTCTGTAGGGTCATCCCTAGTCTCCTCACCGAACCGTAAAGCCACCCGTATTTGTTCAGATGAGAACTGAACCTCTTGATTGTTGACGGTTGCTCGCATAACCGGAGGCTCAACACGGCAATCGTATTCCACAGTCTGCCAGAAATCCTCGATATTGGGTAAGGATATCGGCAGAGTCGTAGTGATATCGTGGAATATCCTCGAGCGAAGGAGGAATGTGATTATCTCGCGGTAATCCTCAACACCGCTCGCTTCCGGGTCTAAGGTGATGAACATGTTGTGACCTGGGAAGAATTGCCTCTGGCACCAACAGACTCCCCCTTGGCAGTAGCTTCATATCTTGATCTTTAAGCACTTGTCTTGTAATCTTCAATCTTGTATCTTCACGCATGCACTCCTTCTCTAACACAAACTGACACAACTCTTTGATACTTCCTCGCTTCGTCCTTCCAAGCAGGAATATAAAAGATTTTCTTCTCATTAAGCACCTTCAGATCAGCTTGCGATAAGTTTACCAAATGCATCGGATCGTAAACTCTTAGGAGCTCTTGTTCATCCTCGTCTTCCATCACCGCCTCTGCTGTCTCACAATCCACATACCACCACTTTAGGTCTTTAAGCACATCCTTGGGCATTAGCTTCATCGGTACTTCTTTAAGGCACCGGATCGGTTTATACTTCATGACCATCCAAGGTTTTCCATCAGCTCTCAAACCTCTATCCTTGTCTTCAACTAGTTTTCCCTTCTGCGGTTTCAACAGTTCAAACTTCTTCTCTTTTATACTCTCTCTCCATACAATTTTCTCAATGACTCTAGCCATATTATCGTCATTTTGATTGATTAACCCCAATCTGGCTAAGTCTTTCACTTCACATTCCGGCAGTGTATTCAACGACCTTAACATTCTTTTAAAATACTGAACGCCGTCATACCGTTTAATCACAAAGAGCTTCAACTACTCATCATAGATCCAGCAAATAATCCCTTTCTTCGCTTCAGCATAGCCTTTAATATTATAACTCTTCTTGAACATGGTTGGAACAGCAGGCTTCTTAGTTTTGATAAACCAATGACCATAGCCTTCCTTCCACCTAGGCTGCGCCTCCCATTCAGTCTCATCATTTTCCATCTCATTACCCATATCGGCTTTCTCCACACCTGGAATGTCATGCTCTACATTCTCTTCTACTATTTCACCTTCTTCAACATCTTCTTCAATCACAATCAGTGCGCCAATCTTCTCAATCTCCTCAATAGGCAGCACATCATCATCAAACATCACATCATCATCTAGCATATCATCATCTAATTCTTTCAAAGCATCAATCACATCATCTTCATCATCAACCATCACCACCTCATCACCACCAACTGCACCTGCAGACTCCCCCTGAGCTGTGGAAGTCCCAAGAGCTTGAGTAGTTCTTGGCAACTCACCACCTGCACCTTTCGATGCATTGGGATCATCGTCTCTATCATTTCTCTTCTTTGTCCTTAACTCGTCGCCTCTACAGCTTGTCTCCCCCTGAGATGCCAAGAACTCCTTCATAGCATCTATAATTCGCCCATGTTCAACCAGGAGGGACGACTGTAGTTGATTCTCTGCTACAAGGCGCTGAATAGCCTGGGTCTGGATAAAGTTTATCCTCGATTGCTCTGCCACGACCCGTTCAAGTGCAGCTATTCTCTCCGAGTCTGAGAGGGTTGCATCGAAATCAAACCTCATGTTAGATGTGTCTTGAGTATACTCAGCAGGGATCTCGAATGTAACCGGGACATCAGAAGCAGTTGTGGACGTAACCGCAGGTGGTATCGTGACCGACAACCCTGCAGTTGCAACGACTGTCGACTCTACAAATTGTGCCACCACCTCTGAAGGAGTAAGCGTTGGAGGTGGTAAAGACACAATCTCCGGAGTCGTCAGCTGGATAGTAGTTATTGATGGGATGCCGACAGCTGATGTAGCCACCACGGGAACTTCCGCGGCGCTTAAACTTGTAACCTGTACAGATGTAGGAACAATCGACATACCTGACAGTGGGATGGAGCGAAACGTACAACTCTTGAAGTCTCTCCAGCTCCCATACCTGCACCTGTCCTTTCCCGTCTTGAACGTCTAATCAACTTGTGAATATCCTCTTCTTCTTCTTCTGACTCAGTATCATCAACTGTCCTCTTTCTCTTCCCTAACGTCCTTTCTCGTGTCACCAACATCCTTCTCGCCTCATCCATAACATCATCAAGATCTGAGTCAGCCACCGTCGTAGCTGCTCTAGTAAAATTCACTTCCCGAACCTGTGCAGCAGTGACCTGCACCTCTTCTTGCGGATCAAACCGGTCCATGTCGAAGAATCCTTGGCCGCCAAATGCAGCATCAAGGTCTACATCCTCCTCAGCCGACACAACAGGCACAGCAGGTACATCTCGAGGTGCTCCTACCTGTCGTGGTTGAGGGTCTCTGAACTCATCCCCAGTAGCAGGAACATACTCCGGGTTTATTAAGTACCCAAAGAGTGGAGTATGCCTTGGACGCAGTTCAGGCTTGCTCCTCGCACTGGATGTTCGGCATTGAGCGAAGATACGTTTGCTCACATTCTCCACGTATCGTATTGGACGTCGTTGAGGCAACGTGGGAGCAACTTGATTCAAGATCATCTGAATGAATCTTGGATACATGATGAACCTCTCACGAGCCATCGCTCTCCTCTGTCTATCGATCTCATAAAAGACCATCTGACTGAAGCTATAACGTTTGTTATAAGTCAGAGCAGTCATTGCGGACTGCATGGTCGCACCCATCCCGTCAGTGCCCGCCTTCCTCCCTGACATGCAGACAATCATTACGTGCATGAGGAAGCGCCACTGATCGAGTAGGAAACCCTTCCTCATCTGAGTATCACCTAATGGACCAGAATAGCCCATTCGGAGAAACGCTCCATCACGGAACGGAGCCACAAACTCTGTAGGGTCATCCCTAGTCTCCTCACCGAACCGTAAAGCCACCCGTATTTGTTCAGATGAGAACTGAACCTCTTGATTGTTGACGGTTGCTCGCATAACCGGAGGCTCAACACGGCAATCGTATTCCACAGTCTGCCAGAAATCCTCGATATTGGGTAAGGATATCGGCAGAGTCGTAGTGATATCGTGGAATATCCTCGAGCGAAGGAGGAATGTGATTATCTCGCGGTAATCCTCAACACCGCTCGCTTCCGGGTCTAAGGTGATGAACATGTTGTGACCTGGGAAGAATTGCCTCTGATTATCTCCATCGTCACCTCCAGCACCTCCAGCACCTGCTACTGCAGCCATATCTGCAACAAACGAACCAAGTTCGGTCAATTTTGACGATTAAGAACTCCCAAACACAAGATATTAAGGATATTTAGACGATAAGGTTGTTCATGAACACGTAAAAACAAGTTTGGAAAATGGTTTCAAAAATCCGACGGTCCGAGGTTTCGTAACGATTCGACATGTCCTTTGATAAAACACCAATGACAAAGATTATTAGCTATGACGACACTACGAACCTTGAATCGGTAACGGAAACTGAGAAAAAGAACAAAGATGAAATCGAAAGACAAGATCGCTTGTTTATTGGATAAGTTCGCTGGAATTTTCGGAATAAGTTCGCTGATAATGAAAATAATGAACGAATGACTTTAAGTATTCTTTATATAGGGGCGGAGTTATACAGGCGAAGTTACGGTTAACTTCGCCTAGGCGAAGTTATTCACAAGTTCGCCTG
This sequence comes from Bidens hawaiensis, assembly GCF_021521415.1. NCBI lineage: Eukaryota > Viridiplantae > Streptophyta > Magnoliopsida > Asterales > Asteraceae > Bidens > Bidens hawaiensis. The sequence goes on along the minus strand of NW_027495530.1, from coordinate 158,605 downwards.
TTTAACAACATCGCCTATATTTACAAAATCAACCCTTATAATTTGAACATTTTGCAATTAACTTTTAAAACTTCCCTTTAAGAATTAAATAACACGATCAAGTCCAAGTAACCAGATACAAAATTATAAAACTAACTAAGTACAAGAAACTTTTAAAAATTAAAGTATAAGGGATCAAATTTCAGTCTCGATAAGGACTACTACGTTTTAGAAAAGATCCGAACAGAAATCATACTAATTACGTGACTGTCACATAGATCCGTGTTTAGCTGTATTATGACATAAAGAAACAGGTTGTAAGCAGGTAAATAACTTAAGATGGTTTTCATCGTTTCTGTGATACGAGTTAAGTTCAATTAAGCCTCAAAATTTAAGTGGGCAACAACTCAGAGATTATGATGCCTCCTATCTATTCTCAAAGCATATTTGGCTTTCCCCAAGTCACCCCGAATTGACTTCGACCCATAGTGTCTGATTAAGTTTGTAAGTATTCTTCATCTGCTTCCCGTTCTCTTTCTTACTCCATGATTAAGAAGTCTTGATATTTTGAACTCTAGAATGTTTCAATAACTAAAGTTTTTTTTTTTTTAATCAAACATTCATATAGACTTCAGAGTAGTAAACAACTGCAAGTCCCGAATCTGGATCACTGCAGTTTCTTGAAACGCTATCTTCACGGGAATCAGAACACTTACGGGCTCGTGTATGACTGGGTAATCGCTTTTCTGCCTATCATTCGGAAAGATATATATGAAGACATGCAAAACTCGTAAGGAGTTTCCACGTAAAATCAAGTAGATTTAGTTTGTATCACATCTACGTTTACGCACCATAAAAAGTTACCATGACATACAATAACTGTCCTAAAGCCTTTTAAGCCTAATAACTTCACTAGTTAAGCACACAGAATCAGTATCTCTATCATTTTCCAAGGTTGGATCAATTTTCTGTTAAACATAGCAAACGAACTTCTTACGAAGTAGCAGACTTGAAAGATAATTTCATTTCCCATTTTAAAAAATTTTAACATTAATCGCCCCGACCAAAACAAAGTCTTCAGGTAAACGGCTATCCCAAAGATCCAATGGATCAGCTGGACCGACCACATACTAGTATGTGTCCTTCTAACTAAGTATGGTCGACTAATTTTAAGCGAAAGAATGAAAACTCATCATAAACCGCCCCGGTTACTTTCAGTCATCTGGTTAATGGCTATCCTCAAAATCTACAAGTAGAAAATGAGGACCAAACATATCCTAAGACATGTCCTTCAAACTGAGGCAACCGACATATTTTTAAGCGATAGTGACGTTTTTTTTTTTTTTTTTTTTAAATATAACATGAAAAGCATGGTTACTCGGGATTGATCATCCCATTCAGCTCGATAAGGTTTTGAAATCTTGTTTTGTCAAACGCTTTAGTATAAAGATCAGCGAAATTATCAAGCGTATCCACCTTTTCAAGCACAATCAGTTTCTTCTCAGCACAATCCCGTATAAAATGATGACGTATGTCAATATGTTTAGTTTTACTGTGCTTCACGGGATTGTTAGTTACTGAGATAGCAGCTGTGTTATCAATGCAAATAGGAGTAAGTAAGAAATTCAGACCATAGTCGCGCAACTGTTGTTGAATCCAAAGAACCTGGGAGCAGCAGTTGGATGCTGCCATGTATTCTGCTTCACAGGTTGAAATTGCGACTGAAGTCTGCTTCTTGCATTGCCACGACACCAAGAAACTGACATCCTTCAGTTGTTGACTTCCGACTCTGATTGCACCATCCATAATCAGAATCTGTGTAAGCGACTAGCTCCAAGTCTCCTCCTCTCGGGTACCACAACCCCAGCTTCGGTTTGCCCTTGAGATACCTCAGTATCCTCTTCACACCCTTCAGATGAGATTCTTTTGGGTTTGTCTGAAAGCGTGCACAAAGACAAACAGCAAACATTATATCAGGCCTAGAAGCAGTTAAGTACATTAAAGAACCTATAATAGCCCGATATTGAGTTGGGTCCACATCTGCATCACCGTCTGACTCAGCACCCAATTTGTGATTGACGCAGATTGGAGTGTCAAATGGAGTGCTGTCCTCCATCTTGAAGCGTTTGAGCACATCATGGACATACTTGGTCTGATGAATGAACATCCCATCCTTCTTCTGATAAACCTGCAATCCTAAAAAGAAAGTTAGTTCACCCATAGCACTCATTTCAAACCTCTTTTTCATGAAGGGCCTCAAAATCTTGACACATGGAGACTTTTGATGCAGCAAAGATAATGTCATCCACGTAGACTTGCACCAGCAGGAAGTCGCTTCCATCTCTCTTGAAGAACAACGTGCTATCTATCTTCCCTCTTTCAAACCCATTTTCAAGCAAGTAATCTGATAAAGTTGAATACCAGGCACGAGGTGCCTGATGTAGTTCATACAATGCCTTGCTTAACTTGTACACGTGATCAGGAAAGTCTGGGTCAGGAAAACCCGGAGGTTGCTCAACATACACTACCTCGTCAACTTTCCCATTCAGAAACGCACTCTTCACATCCAACTGAAATACCTTCATCTTCTTATAAGCAGCAAACGCCAAAAACAATCTAATGGCTTCCAACCTTGCGACAGGAGCGAACACTTCATTATAATCAATCCCCTCTTGTTGATTAAAACCTTTAACGACTAGCCTCGCCTTGTTTCTTATGATAATCCCTTTCTCATCTCTCTTGCACTTAAACACCCATTTTGTGCCTATCGCATGCACATACTTCGGTTTTTCAACCAAAGTCCAAACTTCCATTTTCTTGAATTGAGCCAACTCTTCTTGCATAGCTTCGACCCACGAGCTGTCCTTGAGAGCCATTTGATAATTCTTCGGTTCAATCTGGCTGATAAAGCAGGTGTACAAGCATTCGTTGATTATCCCTGTCTCCTTGATGCTTGTGTAAACACAGGTGTGCTCATTCAAGCTACGTCTTGTTTGTACACCGGAGGACACATCCCCAATCACATTCTCCAAAGGGTGATCTTTATGAATTCTCGTGGTCGGAACGGAACTGACATGCAAATTGTCTTCCAAGTTAGAAGAGAGCTCGTCAATGGTTGTTTCATGCTGAGAGTGAAATGGATTGAAAAATTCTTCTTCAGTCGAGGCAGCAGGGCTATCGACAGCATTTGATGAGGAAGGTTGACATTTATCGATCAGCTGTCTTTGCAATAGGTTTTCTTCCTCATCAAGGATCATCTTCGTAGCAACTCTCTCTTCTTCTTCAGCAATATCCAAATACGGTATGTTAAAAGACTTAAAAAGTTTAACATAGTCGAAAAACTCAGCAGGTCCGTTGCTTGGTTTTGGCGGTTGGTAACTTGTGATATCGGTGTTACACACCACCTCAACCTTGCTGGTCGATGTATTAAAGACACGTCTGTTGGGAGTCCCAACAACATAACCGACTAAGATTCCTTCATCGGCTACTTCACCAAATTTAGAATTTGTCTTTAAAATCGAACAAGGGGACCCGAATGGTTCAAGACCACTCAAGTTGGGCTTTCTCCCATGCATAAGCTTATAACACGTTTTACCATGTCTTTTAACAGTCAAGACTCTATTCAGAACATAACAGGCTGTAGCAACAGCTTCAGCCCAAAACACCACAGGAAGCTTTGAATCAGCCAGCATTGTTCTGGCTCCTTCAATTAATGTTCTGTTCTTCCTTTCAGCCACTCCATTCTGTTGCGGTGTATACGGAGCGCTGTATTGGTGTTCAATCCCTCTCTGAAGGCAGAAGATCTCCATCTCAAAATTCTTGAACTCCGTTCCATTGTCACTCCTGATGAACTTAACCCTTTTATCCATAACGTTCTCAACTTTGGTAATCAAATTCTTCACCATCTGAGCCGTTTCGTCTTTTGATTTCAGGAAATATACCCACGAATATCGTGAGTAGTCATCAGTGATCACCAAGCAATAAGAAGTACCTCCTAGACTTTTTGCATTCACGGGACCGAAGAGATCCATGTGAAGCAATTCTAGAGTACTGGCAATTGAATTGACTTTCTTGGTGAGATGGGATTTCTTGTGCTGCTTTCCCTTCTTGCACGCTATACATTTATCTTCAAAATTGAAATTCTTCAAGGGAACGCCCAGCACAAGTCCATTCTTGACAATGTTGTTCATCTTCCGAAGATGAATGTGCCCCATTCTTCTATGCCACAATTCGGACTCCGATTCGCTCGCTTTTGTCATAAGGCATGATTCTTCCGTGGCCATTTCAGTTGACCTCATATCCATAATATATGTATTCCTTTCATGTGGAGCCTTCATCACAATCCACTCCTCTGGTATCTGAAAACCAGGTTGCAACACAATCGCCTCATTCTTAGTAAAATGAACGGTGTACTCCTTATCACAGATCTGCGACACACTCAGCAGATTGTGCTTCAATTCTTCCACAAAGTTAACTTTCTCCAATGTCATCTTTCCGTTCGACACCGTTCCCATTCCTGTAATCTTGCCACCACTTTCACCGGCAAAGCTCACTCTCCCTCCTTGAACAGGTTTCAAATCGTGTAACAAGTATTTGTTACCCGTCATGTGCCGGGAACAGCCGCTATCTACAACCCAAAGATTGTTGGCAGCCCTGTTCAACTGTTCCTGCACAATAAAGCAAAAGATTAGAATTTAGGGACCCAAGACCAATTGGTCTTGGATCTATACATCCCAAACTTTGGCTTTCCAAAGTTAGTATCTCGATAATTCCTGTAAGTCCTATTAGGAAAGCTCCTTGAAGATTGATTGTGAGGCCTTCCAAACCTTTGTGAATTGAAAGAATTATAGCTTGTGGTTTGGTTATTAGCAGTGTAAAACTGAGATTTGTTTCTATGAAAACCTGAATTAGTCACATTTTTGAATTTTAAATGGTTTTCATTTTTAGGAGCATAATAATTACTATTAGGCTTATTCTCAGTTTTAGTAGGCCTTACACCTCTGAATCGCAGCTTCAGAGGGCAATCTGCAACTAGGTGCCCTAATTGATTACATCTAAAACAACACCTATGCTCAACCTTTTAATCAACCGGTGTTTTAGATGTCTAGGCTTTATTACCGCCCGTTCGTCTCACATATGGTGGGACGTACGGGTTTAGTGGAGTACTCTTTTTATTCGTCTTATCTTTCTCTCCACCATTGGGTAATACCACCTCCTCTTTTGCCTTACCAGACTCGGATGACTTATCCGAATCCGATGAGACTGGACTTGGATCAGAAATTTTAACACTTGAAACAGGCGAACTTGTTTCGCCTCCACTAACATTTGGTTCTTTACAAGTTATTTTAACTGGTACTGTCTGAGCAACCTCAAAGTCAACAGATTTCTGAACACTAGGGTTAAAAGTGTAATTGTGATTATAAGGTGGTGGAACCTCATGATAACCGATTCCTCCTCTCTTAGCAGAGGAACCTTGATCACTAACAAGGTGATCAAGAATAGCAGAGGAATTTCTGAACTGCTCTAGTTTTCTATTCAGTTCCACCACTTTTACCTGGTGATCAGCAATCTGTTTTTCTCTATCAGCAATTAGTTTGGTTTTTTCCTCCAAAACTTCATAGCTTAAATCAATCACTTCAATTTTTTCAGCAAGTTTTGTTTTTAGACTTTTAGCATCTTTTTCACAAGCTTTTATTTTGACTTTATAGCTATTTTCTCTTGCTTTTGTAAAATGATGATCTTCTTTTAGGGTTTTAAATTCAGCATCCAACCTAACATACTGATCGGTTATAGTTGCTAATTGCTCAGACAAGTTTTCACATTTAGAGCATGTAGGTTTAGAACATACCTCGGAGAGCTGGTCATTAACGTCTGCCATAAGAGCTTTTTCTTCTCCGGTAACCTTCTCATTTTCTTCAGTTTCAACCTTCGCCAAATTTGCCTGCTCAAAAGTTTCTTTAGAATGCAGGTTCCAGTTGTATTCACCATCTTCTCTGGACATCATTGCACTATAATCTTTAGAACCCCCACTTTGCTGTGGAGACCTGCCCTGACTTCGTTCCACACGCTCATTCCTGCATTCCTTTGCAAAGTGACCGTTTTGCTGACAATTGTAGCATCACACCTTCGCCTTGTCAAACCCTGGCTTTCCACCGACAAACTTTCTTCCGGTCTTTCTCATAAACCGCTTCACTCTTCTTACAATCATGGCCATCTGCCATTGCAGATCCATTTCCTCCAGATCATCAGCATCAATCTGGTCATAGTCTTCATCCAACATAGCTGGATCAACAACCTTCCCTTGAATGTAGTTCTCATAGGAAGCAATAAAAGAAGCATAGAGACCAAACTGCTCTTCAGCAGACTTGACACTCATAGGCATCTTGGAGTAGTTGTTGCTGGGAGTACTTGGAGAGCAACTACTCTTGCTTACCTGGGGTTGAGAACCACTCGATCCACCTGCTACATAGCAAACATCACCATTTGTGTTGACTGACACGTGACCCTCATGTGATGAGTTTGCGCCCGACTCTCCCTTCGAGTAGTAGGCAGCAGATTCAGTCTTCGATCCTGAGCTAGTATTGACTTTAGCTCCATACATACCTGGATCTTGAACCTGATCCATAGGTGTCTCTTTTCTGACCATGTTAAGCTCAAAGGTTCTGAGCTTGTTGACTGCCGTTTCTAGATCATATGTGGGAAAGTCTTTGTCTTCCCTCATCAGCACAGTGTACATCTCCCATTTTGGTGGGAGAGCATCTAGAAGCTTCTCAACTATTTCTTCTTCTCGGTAGGAAATTGAATAGTTACTCAATTCAGTCATCAGATGGTAATATCGAGTGATAATATCATCTAAAGATTCATTCTTCAAATACTTGAAGACTGAGAACTGGGTTTTGAGCAATTTTATCTTTAAGGCACGGATTCCTACATTCCCTTCAAATCTGTTCTCAAGAGCTTCCCAAAGCTCTCTTGCTGACGTGTACTTTCTAAACGTATGAAGGATCTCTTGTGGAAGAGCCATAGTAATAGCAGCATGAGCCTTGCTCTCGGCCTCATACATCTTTTTCTCTTCTTCTTCCATTTTGCTATACTTTTTGATTTGATCACAACCTTCATACTCCATAACTGGTGGAATATAACCATCCTGGATGCATACCCACATCTTCGCATCCTGGTATTTGACGTATTGTATGAACCGATCCTTCCATGCAACGAAATCGGTTCCTTTCAGCAATCTTGGGGCCTTAGTAGCTGACCCTGCTTCAACTTCCATCTTCACTAACTCAGAGATGTTAATCGACGACATCTTTCCCGAAAAGTAAGAAACCCGAAAAAATCAAAAAATTTTCTGAAAAGTACTGTAGGCGAAGTTACTGATAACTTCGCTTAAGCCTTAACTTCGCCGCTGATTAACTTCGCTGAAGAACTTCGCAGATGATTAACTTCGCTTAAGGTAAGCGAACTTAGGAGGTAGGCGTAGTTGTAGAGAACTTCGCTGAGTTAGGCGAACTTGAGAAGGTAGGCGAAGTTGTGGATAACTTCGCTTAACCTTATATCTTCGCCGAAACCCTACGTATCCTGACGGCAACTTCGCCTGATGAACACGGACGTTTTTGCAGATCTGAAATCTGGATTTTACGAGGTTTTTGACGGTGCAAAGGCTTGAATACGATGGTAGGAGGTAAGATTGACTCAAAAACACAGAAAACACGTCCCGCGAATAGTCGAAATGGGACAATTTCTACACCCGCGTGAATATCCCGAACCACACAATCGAGCAAATGCTCTGATACCAATTGTAGGTTCCCTGGACGGATCGCACGAGATATCTCGGTCTACTCAGGTGCGGAATCCCTGCGTAGATCGTTACGAGTATAGAACACGAGTCACACGAACACACGAGACGAACACACGTTATGTATTATAACTCAAACACGTGATGTAATATCACTGTTACAGACTCTCGTCCTCACGTTACAATGAACTCGAACAACTGACACGAACTTAAACAACGATTACAATCAAGCCGTAACCTAGGACTATTTATACACGACAACTTCGCCTGGTATGTTCAGGCGAAGTTGTCCATAACTTCGCTTGACTAACAAGTTCGCCTGTTAAGCGAACTTGTCAGTAACTTCGCTTAAACAACGATTACAATCAAGCCGTAACCTAGGACTATTTATACACGACAACTTCGCCTGGTATGTTCAGGCGAAGTTGTCCATAACTTCGCTTGACTAACAAGTTCGCCTGTTAAGCGAACTTGTCAGTAACTTCGCTTAAACATACAAAACATAATTAAACATTACAGACTCGATTACAGACACTAGACTATGAACTACTGACATTATGCACCAACAAAGCAAGATCTAGAGTTCATAACCGAACTAACCGTGACCAAACGAATCCGGCAAGGTATGTTATTAAGCATAAAGTTTACGTTTTATGAACGGTTAGCATCGAAACTTAAACGTAGAGTAGATCGGGTATAAATGAACCATAAAGTTGTAAACTTGATGATGAAACGAACTTATTGGACCTGCAAACATGAGCGGATCGTCTAAAATGAACCCTAGATCTAGTATTACACGTTAGCCTTAAAGGTTCATACTTTATATTACAAACGGGTCAAGTTTGGGCCGCAATCGGACTAGGGAATGGCTGGGATTAAAGCCGAACCATAAATGAGCAGATTAAGGGATGTAAAACGCGTGTTTTGGTTGATAAAACGAACCCGGCAGCAGCGGCTCACTACAGCAAGCTTGCTGAACAAGTTCGTTGCCCTATAAGTTCGCTAATGAACAAGTTCGCTGCCCTATAAGTTCGCTAATGAACCATTTCGCTGCCCTATAAGTTCGCTGATGTACAAGTTCGCTGTTAGTTAAGTTCGCTTAACGTATAAGTTCACTTATATGTTCGCTTATATCCAAGTTCGCCTTAATATAAGTTCGCTTATATATCTAAGTTCGCTTATATATCTAATTTCGCTTATATTGAGACCCGTATACCTGGAGACCTGTAAATGCATACATATACGTGTATACACTTGATGGCATACATCGTAAAGATCAAAAGAGATAAATGACAATAAAGTTAAAATAAAGGGGAAACCATAAAAATGATAAGTAAAAGTAAGCTACTACTAGGCCACTAGATTAGATCAGACGAGTATTGATACGTGTAACTATTATACAGTTAGCATAGCTCAGTTAAAGAAGGGATTAACTATAAACGGAGAAAGAGACAGGATCCAGGTGAGTTTCTAGCCCCATTTCCTTGTTATGTTTTCGGGGATGTGTACATACTCGATGTGAAGTGTGAATACACTTACCTTAAGTGGTAAGTGTATGCTATAGATGTTATACAAGGTAGCTATTATATAATGCTTGTCGGTGCGTGAACGATCTTCGGATATTGCACGTGCTGCCAACGGAAACGATTTCTAAGTGGTTATTAGTGTGTGTAAATGATATGATGTAACTTGGTTATTATGCAAATGATGTGATGATATGAAGTGTGTTGTAGAAAAGTAGAGGTAGAGTGTGTTAGAAGTGGCATGACGATAGTACGTGGTAGGGTAAGCCTATACCTGACTTCGTTATTAAAGTGGCAAAGTGGCATAACGTTAATCGTTATTAAAGTGGCAAAGTGGCATAACGTTATTCGTTATTAAAGTGGCTAAGCTGTAGGGGTAAATAAGAGGTTAATTGGTAAGGTGAGCAGGTTAGATAATGGGCTATGTGTCTTCGGATGCGTATATGATGCATGTAGTGGTTGTATGATAAGTTGCTTGATTAACTAGAACTCGCTCAGCGTAGCTGACTTTTAGTATGCACGCAGGTGAGCTGGTTATAGAGTTAACATATGGATGGCACATGGCATGGATTGAACGGCTGGCATCTGAACACAGAAGAAACGATGTTTTAAATATAATGTTTTGTAACGAATGATTGATGTTTTATATTCCGCGAAAAGTTTAAATAAACTCTGATTTGTAGACTGTGTTTATGAGTAAATCCGACGCTAAAGTAGGACTACCGAGAATGGGGCCTTACATGAGTGTTATAGTTGATACTTAAGGCAACAAATTATAATAATAGAAAATTTTAGTATGTAATAAATTAGAAAAGCGTACTTATTTCCATGTGTGAACCCTTAATTTTATGGGTCATGGTATTGTACATTATGATGTAATCAGGGATACCATTTAACTTATAGTTAGAATTTAGAAAGAATGCATGCATCTTAAGAGGTATTTTGATTAGTCTTAGGAAAAACTAAATCTAGAATAACTTTAGTGATAGCATTTATTTAATAAGTTTCTTGATTATCATTATCATAAGAGACATTATAATTGACTCATCCCATTTGTTATGCTCTAGTTTTCAATAGAATGATTGCTATTAGCTAGAAAGAGCAGTATGATAGTCATATCATGTCTTAATGGATAATTAAAGCTAAGAAGAGCTAAATGTTATTAAAACTCTTTATGATGTAAAACTTATATTATGTTTTAATATTATAATGGATAATTTGGATTAGAAAGTTGTTTATAGAAGAAAATTATAGTGAGTAATGTTATGGAATATTAAAATAATAAAGATTAAAGTTTATGATCATTAGATTAATGAATGATCATTAATATGAGGATCATTATATTTTATTGAAGTTGTGATATGCTATTATTAACATCAAACTAATAGACGATAATTAAAAGTTCTACTTAAACAAAAAATAAATCACCTTTGGGCAGAATTAAAATTTATTTAAGTATGTGTTCAAAACAATTGTAACATATCACCTTTGGGCAGAAGTGAGACAACAATTTTAATTATGTACGGGCTAGTTTTGCTATATAAAAATGTAACACATCACCTTTGGGCAGAAGTGATACATTTGTGTAACACATCACCTTTGGGCAGAAGTGATACATTTGGGCAGAAGTGTGTTGTAGAAAACTAACAAAAGCTTTCAATTAGACTTGAATGATATGGTAAATGTAACACATCACCTTTGGGCAGAATTGATACATCAAAATTCACTCAAGTTAAGCATTTTATGTTTTGTAAAATTTTATAAGATTTAATTGTTTACAAAACATTTAATTGGAACAGTATATAGGAAAATTAGAGTTCTCGGAAATTAGTTATCGAGACTTTTGAGTTCTTGGGAATTATGAGTTCTCATAAATTTTAGTGAGCCCGACTTTTAGTGGGTTTTCGGGATTATGAGAGTTTTCGGGTTTTATAAGGCTTTCGAGATTTTTGTAAACCAAAATCATTTTAGAAAAAAAAACTGAAATTTAATTTTAAATCCTTAACCCATAAATTATTTTTAACCCATAGATTATTTTATCACGTCAATTATTTTTAAATCCCATAAACTAATCTGTCATAAAGATGGAATTCGAATTTTAATGGATTATCTTGTTTTCAAATTTAAAAGATTTAATTATAATTATCCAAGATTTTGAAATCTTTTATTGATAGAACTATATCATGTTTCAAAATTTTTAATAAATAAAAATCAATCAAAATTGGGAACAACATATTTTATTTCTACGACTCATCCAAAAAAAGGACGATTCTTCGGTTTTTATGATGAACATGAAGAACATATTCGAAAAATCTTTTGTCAGTTTTATCTGAAATCGAAATCTTAAACATATTTTTAATAGATTTCGAATATATTATAGTTTTAAATATGAATTTTAGCAATTATAACCAGTTTTCTTAACAAAACATGATAATAGAAAACCGAAAAAAATTAGGGTTTTAATCAAAATTCATGTTTTTCGATTTTAATTCCAGATTTAGGGAAAACATACATAACTGATTAATCAACATCGCTCTGATACCACATGTTGATCAGTTCGTCATGTAAATAATAGAAAACATGATAATTATTAAACCTATGAACCTGTTACAGCATGGAGAGTAGTAACCGCAACAGAGTATGATGTAGTTGACATGTTTGTCATCTTGATCGAGTTCCCCTTTAGGATGTATAGTTAAGGATGGTGTTAGGTTCTTGAGCGGAACCCGGTTTAGGAGATAGGAGACACACAAAATTGTTATGTGTGTGTGTGATTAGGTTATGATGTTAATATTTATCTCGCTTTATATACACCCAAGAGGAAACCCTTTATTAACTAGTAAAGGTAATATGGCCCATCAACAATTACCAAAATAATATATAATAAGATATAATTAATATTTTGATCTATTATAATATAAATGATTATAATGGCCATATATAAATATATATAATTATATATTTAATCTTACACAAACAACAACACATTTATAAATCTAAACCTTTTACAATGGTGAACAAAGAAATAAAACCCAAATGGCAATTCATGGTAGACTTCAAGAACAACAACGCCACCTTATAGTTTAGTGTAATTACCTCAAATTGATGAAATTTGTGTGAGATTGCGGCGGCTGTGGTGGGTGGAGGAGACGGAGGCGGCTGCGGTGGGTGGAAGAGACAGCGGCGAAGGTGGTGGAGGTGGAAGGTAGGTGGAGGTGGCTTGGAAGTGGAGGTGATAGAGGAAATGAGAGGATGAGATTAGGGTTTGAGAAGATGAAAGTCTGATGAAAAATATGTGTGAGAATAGGCTAGAAGTGGTTGGACCATGACTGCACCAGAAAGTGGGCGCGCAGACGTTTTTTATGAAACGTCTTTGAAAAAACAAACAGTCTGCAGAGAGCAATGTATGCGCGGCGCAGACAGAAGAGGCCAGAAAGCTCTTTTTGGGAAAAAACAAACACCACCATAGTTTTCTCCGATTTTGAAAAAAAAAATCCAGGTTTTAGCCAGATTGCTAAGCAAATGTGTTGGGTGAGAAGATCAAATTGGTGATGTATGGGACTAGTAATGAAGGTAAGGTGACTTCAGCTCAATGAAACGTCGGGTGAATTTGCTCGATCGAAGATGGCAGTAAAGTTAAAAAATATATTTGTTCCTACGAATAGCATAGTGACATGCAACCTTTGATGCACGGGGACAGCAGGAGGGTTAGGGTACCTGTCCCGGGACGGCGTAAGGACGGAAACACGTTTGAAACTTTTCCTGAACGAACCCGTTAAATGGGGACGACCAACAAACGATTCCGGGACATATCCTATGAATTCTAGCACCACATACGGTACTCCGTCGAAGAATTCCGACGCCGTATAACTGAAGAAGAAGAAGAAGAAGAAGAAGTGGCTGGACAAATTTTTAAGTGTTTTAGGTTAAATTATAAGTTTAGGTTTAAACATTAAACCCCATGATTTTTCAATTGTTTGCATCTAGTCCCTAAACTTTGTTAACATTTACATAAATAGTATTAAATTATGTTATACATTTTAACATTTAGCCTTCATTATCTAGACTAGTTTACATTTGGTCATCAACTTGTAATTTTATACATAAAATGTTTAAATGACATTATATATAAATAAAATTATATATTTATTTATTTGTTATTAATAATTAATTACCTATGTAATTTAAATTTTTATTTTTTTTATAATTTTTTTGCCGTATCTATGCTGTACCCGTATCTTGGATTTTTGATTTTTGTTGTTTCCCGTACCCATAACGTGCCTGTATGGCCGTATCCCGGTCTCGTGCTACATAGCATGCAACCACATAGACTGTGGGCTATGCTCAATCTGGTTGCTAGAATCCAATAGAAATACAGTCGGTTGTGTTTAAGTTGTCTTGTCAAAACCACGAGTTTGAAGATTGTGTCGAAGTTGTAAGTTCGACGTGGTCAGCGAAAGCCAATAGTTTATTCGGTAGGTAGGGGTGTCCACAAAACCGATATAGGAGGAAAAATGTTGATGTAAAGTGAAAACAATGGATCATTGGAAAAGACAATGGACCTAGTACCCATGGAATGGATCATGAGGGAGTAGATTTGGGGTTATGACATGTCATTACAAGCATCCTTTTAGGCTTTTAGCAAGCCAAAATAAAGCTTTTATTTAGGAGTGTTGCAACTAATGGGTTGTGATGTGTGATGCATGCATGTTTTTTCGATGAGATGGATAGTGTCAAATGGTTGAATATTGCATATACTAGTTTGTTTTAAACCATTTGGGTTTACTGGCTACTGTTGAAAATTATTCGGAGTGTCTTAACGATTAAGCTAGGAACTCGTGCGACGAAAACGCCTGTATCTTTTGCGTATCACTGATCTGTTGTTGGAGTCACCCTACATAGCCTCAGTATACGACCCGTGACAATGAGCTCGGATGGGCTAGAGTCGGTCTTTTTGAGAATTTGATTTATATGATGTTGTTTTTTTTAATAACCATATAGTATATATCTTTTAAATATGTTATTTTACAAGTCTTTTAGAAGTAGTATTTTTTCCATAAAAATTAGTCTTTTAGCCATGTTAGTTCTCTTTCATTTATTCGTTTGTGACATGAGATGGCATCGATTATATGAATCATGATGCAATATTGCAATATGATTATAACAGTTTTGGTTTGTTTTTGTTTTCTTTTTTTTTTTTTTTTTTTGTTTTGAAAAACATGTGTTAACTGTGTGATTGAATAATGTACATGTGCTCTTCTCTAAAGTGAAGTTCACTCTACATTAATTGATAAAACTCTACAACTATTAGACAATGAAATGGACGAAAAAATAGAATTGACAACATAATCAAATGAGTACCATTTCGTTGTCCTATTGTTAACTTCATGTTGAAATAAAATGACTTTTTACGTCGTTGTTTGATAGATATTATAAGATGAAATAATAAAATACAAATGACAAAACACCCATGCTTAAAATAAAAATTACCAAACAAAAAACGGCAATGGCGGTGGCGGGTGGCAACAACAGCGGTTAGGTGGTGGTGGTGATGGCACACTACATCGGCGATAGTGGTTGTGGTGCCAATAAAATATGCGAAAGAGGAATGGAATTAAAACAAAAAAAACGAGTGAAGGATAAATGGCTTTGATGTGTTAAAAGGAAATGTGAATCCTTGTGTAATGAGTGATTTCATTCCATTGACCAACTAAACACCATATTTTTTCATTCTCTCACAATGGTCGATTTCATACAGCCTGCAATTATTGCATACTAAACACTACCATAATGTTAAATTCTGTAAGGCCCCGACCCCGGTGCCCTACATTGGACGTTGGATTTACTCATAAACACAGTTTTAAATATCAGAGTTAATTAAGACTTTCGCGGAATAATATAAAAGTCAACCATTCATTACAAACACCCAACTTGTCTTTTAAAAACTTAACATAAAACATACTATTTCAAACATCACGCCAAATCTTCAGATGCCAGCCTCTTCGGATCCTGCCATGTGTCTTCCTCAAACCAGTTATCTCAGTCGATTAACCTGAGTGCATACTAAAAGTCAGCTACGCTGAGTGAGTTCTAGTTAATCATATAACATACATTACATTCATAAATACGTACTTCCATACGTACTTCATACTTTATTCTAAACTCTACTTTACATTATTCTATTCTGCCTCGGATATTATTAGGGTTAGGTCCCTATTTTTTCTGCCTCGGGTATTATTAGGGTCCGGTCCCTTTTTTTTCTGCCTCGAGTATTATTAGGGTCCGGTCCCTTTTCTGCCTTGAGTATTGTTAGGGCTCAGTCCCTTTCTGTCTCGAGATTTATAAAGGGCTCGGTACCTTTTATGCCTCGGATATTATTAGGGTCCTGTCCCTTTCTACCTTAAGTATTATTAGGGCTCAGTCCCTTTCTTCTGTACCTGGCTATCTCATACATTCATTCATAACATACGTACATATCATTCGTACATTATACATAACATTATAACTTGGCAGTACGTGCAATATCCGAAGATCGTTCACGTACCGACAAGCAATCATTCACACTTTATATACATATCGTTCGTATCATCAAACTATCATCCTACAGTACATGCAATATCCGAAGATCGTTCACGGACCGTCAAGCATTCATTCATACATAATCATATAAGGCATACACTTACCACTTAAGGTAAGTGTATTAACTAATCACATCGAGTATGCACACAGCCCCGAAAACATAAAAAGGAATGAGGCTAGAAACTCACCTGAACTCGGTTACGTTCACCGTTAATGGTTATTCCTTACTTGAGTTGTGCGCGACTAACTGTATAACAATTACACGTATCAGTTAACTATTACTACCCATATCGTGTTTCTAGTTTAATTATTACCCTCAACGAACGGGAGTCCGGGGGCAGCGCCCCTGGCAGCGGAGTTCTAGGGGCGGCAGCCCCTAGCAGGGTCCAAGGGACAGAGCCCTGGCTGGGGTCGAATTGACCCTGATTCGTTATGTAATCTTCCTTAAATCGTTATCTTGATTCGTCATCTTATCATATGATTCGTCATTTCGATTCGGTATATGAACATGACTTGATTCGTTATCTTAATCGTAACGAATTAGCGAGTAACGAATCACTTGATTCGTTATCTGGTTCGTTATATTAGCATAACCTAATTCGTCATATGAACACAGCCTGATTCGTTATCTGAGCATAACGAATGGGAGAGTCACGAATCACTTGATTCATTATCTAAACTTAACGAATGGGCATAAGCATCAGTCTTATCCAGATCTTTGACTCAAGGGGTCAAAGCCAAAATCGTCAAGAACAGCATACAGTCAACTCGTACCAGATCTGCAATAAACCTTCGTTTCTTAACGAAACAACACGATTTAGGCACCAATGAACTCGTAATACAAGCGCCAACAAACCCTGACCATTCATTCATCCAAATATTCGTGTTTATATGGTGCAATTGATGCATCTATATTACGGGTTCTTTAGGTTAACAATTAACATATCAAACGTTAACGGATTTCAGTGAGGTTTGTTGCGTTGGATTCGTTTTTACCAAACTCAAACAGATCTATGATTTTATAAGCGAATCCGAACCTAAACGAAAAAGTTCTTGTTTTAAACGTACCTTAAACGAGTCCGTTTACAAACACGAGCTAGTCTTGATGTAGATTTGGCTCGTTACGACATTCCAGCACCAACAAGCTCGGGTTTTCACCTTCGGATCTTGGCTCGGGATATAGGATGGTGTTTGTGTGTGTTTTTGATGGTGTAGGCTATGGTTTAGAGATGGATAATAATAGAAAGGATTAGAGGGGTTTTTATACTCCCTTAAGCCCATAGACCTATGGTCCATTCCATCTTTTATTCCATCTTCTAAAGTCCAAGTCCATCTTCTGTTAGTTTATTTATCTAAACCGATAAACGACACACTATAAAATAAACGAAATTTCATTTATTATTATAACCGAAAATAGGATTTTACAAATTTGAAGATGGATCGAATGTGATGAAACTCAAAAAGCTCGAACATAATCAAGAAATGCTTTTATATGTTTTGAACTTTTGGTAAGGTGTATTTATTGCTAAATTCACCATTAAAATTGGCTACCAACTCATTGTAAACTAGCATTCAACACGATTTGTACACTTTCAATATTTTATGATGTCGACGATATAATGCATCATTTAGAACACCCTGTAAATGCTTTGAACCTACGATAAGAAATTAAGAATGTTTGGCCTTCAAAAACATTTAACAAAATGTTCATACCACCCATTTAAAAACTCAAATAAAGTCATAGTCGTGTTTATAACAAACTCAACTTAAAAGATAAATATATGTTATGCAATGCCTAATGATTCTCATTTCCTTGAAACATTTATAGACCAAAAGATTGATATGAGTTGGTGTACTTTATCTACGAATGTGATCCAAGCATACATGAGTCATATTGATCTCTTAATCTATGAATGTTTATGAGTTATGAAACTAGTTTTAGATCTGTCTAAAATTAATGCATAGATAACAACAAAAACCACGAAAATATATAAGCCAATTGTGTGTATTAATTCAACTTTATTAACAAAACAAACATGTTATTAATGTTACGTGACAAAAAGTTGATACATAAAGGAGTTTCATGTATATAAAACCTTACAAAAATAAACTAGTTGCATGATTTTCTTTTATCAATAGATACTACTTCAAAAACCTTACAAAAATTTGGCCCATTTTCTATCTAACATCAAATTTGAAGAATATAATGATTATAACAAAATAAAACATTTAAGGGTATTTTTTAATTCCAAAATAAAAATTTAGAAAATATTATCTCCAGATGTTAGGAAAAAAAACAAACAATAATACAAAAAAGGGTATGTGCCAATTGGGCTTATCTTATGAGACATCGATTGGTTACGTTTTTAAAGGACAAGTCTGACCCATGTGGCCTTCCATTCATACGCATTTGATTTCCATACACAGACATACATTTTTTTCATTCGTCCAACATTTAGCCCATGTGATTCTTTCTGACCAAATTCGAGTTAAGATGAGTGGTGAAGTTGAAAGGAAAGCTTGGTTGCTCATTGACAAATGGTGTGGCACGGTGGACTCAATCTTGATCTTATCTTATGGACCTTCATCAGAATCCAAAACCAAGATTAGTTCGACACATAACATATTATTAGGATGTTAAAAGCCATTGAAACTGGCCTTAACCGACGAACCTAGCTAAATTAGTTGGCCATGCCGGGTTAAGTGCTTCATGGTTTGGTTTACGGTTTGAAATTTCAAGTTTTATTGTTTGATTTAAGGTTTGGATTGACTGGAATTGGCTTAGTAACTAAACCGGCCGAGGTATTAAAGTAGTAAAAACATATTCGTTTTAGTCAGGGCCGGTCTAACATCTTTGGAGGCCTAAAACAAATGATAAATAGGAGGCCTTTTTTCAAGTTTTATGGTGTGAAACGCGCTCTTTCATTTGGTTTTGAGACCAGTAATAACAAGCAGTTTATCGAACAAATATTATGCTAGCCAAAAGTATTTGTTATGGATTAATGGCTACCGATTCGTGTTATATATCTAACGGTTGTCCTGTTATGTATATAAACTTATATAATTTAGAAATTTTATTTCAAAAGCAAAATCAGTCACTTATATGTAATACTCCCTTCGTCCCATTAGAAGAGTCATGGTTTGAAAACAAACTCTTTAAGGTAGATTGAATGATTACTCTTTTTACTTACCAAATGACAATAACGCCCTTGGAAATTGGGTCCACCAATATTGTTTATTAATACTAATTGTGTTTGTTTAAAGGTAAACTTGAAAATTAACCAATAAATTTTGAAATTGGACATTTGTAAGGTGACAAATAAAAAAGGAAATATGAACACTTTTAATGAGACGGAGAGAGTATAAATTTAAGGTGGTGGTGGTGGTGGGGTGTAAGCAAATAACAACTTGAATGGAAAATGACAAATTAAGAACATACAAATTGATTACCGTAAATATTGACGCAAGAGAGAATCGAAATCGAATTTGTATCCAGGACAAGAATTTGGAAGAAGTTATATTTGGCGAAGGTGCCAATACAGAAGAGAAAATTGAACTTGCATCTAAGACAAACAATAATACAAGGAATATGGAAAAAGTTATATTTAACCAGGGTGCAAATACATAATTTTGGTTTAAAAATGTTTTCTATATCTTATTATAATTTTTTTTCAAAAAATATATATAAATATAATATTTGAAACAGAGACCCTATTTATTTGGGGTCGGCCCTGATTTTTAATCAGAAACTAAAAATGTTTTTTTTTCACGTTTAGTAATACATAAATTTTATTATAGCATGTATAATTTATTAATTTAACCGATTTTGGTTTATCGAGATTTTTTTTTCTATAAATCCTTTAATACAGCATTCGATTCTCTTGTGAAGCGTATAGTTATGCGCTAAAAAATTCCGACCTAAACCAAATCGTTTTAGCCTGTTCAACAAGCCAGGTCAAGGAATTATGTCAAAGCTCAAAACCAGCCGACCGGACAATAAAATCCTAAACTATAGCACAACTGTTAAATTCAAATTAACTTCTGAATTTAGTTTATGAAATAATGGCTAGAGTTTTAAACAAATGAACATATTTCATATGTAAATATAGTTCCTTTTATTTATTTCACACACGACTACAAGCGTCCCATGAATATACGATCTCAAAAGTCAAAGTCATCATGATTCGGCTTAGGTGAAGTCAACAAAGCTGCATAGAGTCTTAGCCGATCTTCACCAAGCGAAGAGCACCTGGACAACGGTCTTCTTGGTCTGATGAACGACAATGATGTCAAAGTAAGCCGATGCCTGTACCGCCTCCAAGCCAATTGGATTGCAACCGCAGCCCAAGTCCGCCACCCTGGAGAATAATATCGTGCACTTCTCTTAACTTTTTCATTCACAAATGTGTATCTAAAATGTTGTGTCACGTATTTAACGTCATCGGCTTCTAGCCCAAAAGCCTCAGTTGTCTCTAGGGTGACGAGTGTTGATGATGATGGTGGTAGTCTCTCTATGAAGGGTTTCCGAAGGCACCATGATAAGAGCTCGTCGCCGCTGAAGTTTCCAGGGCCTAACATGCAACAACTGTTTACTCCGTCTCGGAGTACTTGGCTGCTTTGGAGATGGCCTCTTACTATGAAGAGCATTCTCTGTACTGGGTCTCCTTCTCTTGCTATCTACACCGATTACACAACACGAAAACAGTCAGGTTTTGGTTGATATTTATAACATGTTTAATGGTTTCTATAATCAGATTGTAAATATGTTAAGTGGGCTGGCATGTTGACATATTTCTCCAAAACACAACTTTTTGATGCATGATATATAATGCTCTTCAAGCATAATTTAGGGAAAATTGTAATTGACCATTGACTTTGACAAAGTGATTTGACTGTTTTATTTACTCAAATATCATTAAGCTTTCTTTTTTAAATCAAGAAATGACGCGCGCCAGATGGAAATATACTATGCCAAAGTGACCCAATCTAGTGTGCCAAAATGACATACGCCACGCCTTGATTGTTCAGAAAGTTAAAGGTAATGTTTATTTTGTTAATTATCTTATTCAAAATGGTTATTTTGATTATTTTCAAATTTTTTTTTACAATTTAGTTTGTGTTAGGGTCTTAGGGATCTCATCATTGTGAAATATGTAGGTGTGGGTTTATGTGGACTTACAGTTTCTCCCTTGGTAAAAATGAGGGACTTCACACGATCACATATATTCTCGAGGACCAAATTGTCCATATGTTGAAATAAAGGTACCTGAGTAAAACATTTACCAAGGTAAGATTTCAAGGTAATAAACGAAGAACACAAATTCCACTTCACCCATCCCAAGACTTGTCCCATCTATATTTTCAACCCAACTAGTTTGCATTTTTGTAAATCAGCTCCAAATAGATTCTACTACTCAATATACTATAAGCAATATGTTGATTAACACACACAAGCTATAACATAATATACCTGCCTGACCAATTCCAAACAAAGGTGATACTTAATGTCTCTTCGAAGGCCCTCGGGGAGATTGCGTATCATCTCACACTCATCCACACCGCGCATTGCTGCCCATCTCTGTCGCTCATAGTTTCTTACTCTTTGTTTGAACTCTTGAGGGAGGTGCCTCCTCCTCATCCACCACTCTATATTCCTCATTTTTAGTTGCATAGCTTGTTTCTTTGATGTTGTTGCATGCAAAAATACCTATATACATCCAAGCCCAAGTTTAAATTACTCAAATTTCGACCTTTTATATCGAGTCATCGTATTTATATGGATATCCGTATTTACCTTTATATTTCCAATCAACATAGTAACTAGAAGTAGACCGGTTGTGAGGACGATGATGATAAACACTACTTCTAGCCAGTCCGTTGTGCTCTCCAAGTTGCCAAATGTACTATATCATACAGAAAAATGATAAAAATCCCACTCAATCATCACCCTAAGGCCGAAACAACAAATATTTTTTTAATTTTACTTTCATAGATACGGCTCCTTGAAAAGCATATAACAAATGAGTGTTTAGAATTTCAGTTTTTTCTGTTAAGTCATATTTCATGATAACAACAAAAAGACAAAATTTCTTAACCTTTGATTCGATCTGTGAAGATCGTCATATGAGATAATGACTTTAAAGTCGCTCTTTAATATCTTAAACAACGACTTTACTTTAAAGTTTAAAGTCGTTATCTTAAATAACTAGATAACGACTTAGTCTTTATTTAATATCTTAAATAAAGGCCAATCTAGATTTAAACACCAACCCCAAAGCAATCCATTTATCAACATATATTAAAGAACCGTTTTTTAAAAAAAAGTACAGGAAAAACTGATTGAATCTTTTGATCTAGACATAATTCTTTATGAAAAACCAAACGTATATAAAACAAAAGGTGGTTAATTACCTAAGAGTCATAAGTCCCCAAAAGATAGGAAACAATATCTTTTCCAGACGGCTATCATTAGTAACTAGTTGAAGTGTCCATTTATAAGCTCCATAGCTAGAATTATCGTCATTCTGAAGGCAAGTCGTTCTCGCGTCTTTGTCCGCGACCCACATGAGCCGTGCAGGATCTCTCAAGGCCTTGTGTGTGCCATAATAAATAGGTTCTTGACATGTCAAAAACTTCCACAAACAACGTCCATTTGCTTCCATGCATTTTTCCTTCAAACATTTTGCAGCCCTTTGTGTGCCCAACAAGTACCAACAAGCTCCTACAGCCTACACTCAATAATTAACCATCATTTAACCAACTATATGTACATATATAACCAACCCACTGCGACAGCCAAAACCGTCGCAAGAAGGAGAGATTTAAGCTTACATGAGAGGCAACGAAGTAAGCAATCAAGTTTAGAGCGATTCCCCACCAAACGGTACCAAATATATAGCCGGAGAGATTTTGCATTCGTCGCAAAAGACATATTGAGTGATAGATCTTTGGAAGGTATTGGAACAAGAACATAACTAAAGCAACCGTCATTATTTCTGTTGTCTTGCCCTTCTTTAACATTTCCGGGATTACCACCCATAATACTATCTGCCAAAAAAAAACATGCCCACATATTTATATAATTTTAATGCAATACAAAGTTTTCTATATTGTTTTAACAGATAATTGTGAGAAAATTAGAAATAGAAAGATATAGTAGAAGAGAAAGTGGAACAAACACATTTTTCACAAAATTCCAAATATTATAACAATAATTAATAATATATGCTAATAAATCGTCTGAAGAATGTGAAGGATAATTGTAAAAATAATTAATAGAAGAGAAAGTGGAACAAACACATTTTTCACAAAAATCCAAATATTGTGACAATAATTAATGATATTCATAGTTTTTGTTGAGCAATTAATAATAATAATATTATATTAGATAATAAACCAACCAGAAGAATGTGAAGGATGCTACAATATATTTTAATGATATTCCTAGTTTGTACGTGTGAACAATTAATAATATATGCTAATAAAAGTTTAAAACTAAAGAATGTCAAGGATGCAGCTATAATAAACCAAAAATTAATGATAATAATAGTTTGTGATCTGAAGAATGAAACAGGAGAAGGTGTGCATTGGCAACCAATTATTCGCATTTGATATTTTTGGATTCCTTGATCATGAGCCAATATATGAAGCTACTTAGTCGAGTTCAACAGGCCATCAATAGGAATGTCATTACCCCAAGATTCATGAATGTAACTTTTTACACGGCTTAATTTTGCTATTCAAAAAGGGTTAGGGTGACCTAGCTTGTTGTCCGTGTATCTTCTATCTCGACGTAAACAATACTCGGCTAAACGAAGGTTAATAATAATAATAATAATAATAATAATCATAATGATAATTTCATAGTTTGTGCTAAACAATCTGAAGAATGTAACAATAATTAATGTTGATATTCATTATTTGTGATGAACAATTAATAATAAACCTGAGAAATGGGAAGGGTGTAACAATATTAATAATTAATCTTATCCATAGTAATTAGTAAATTTGTGATGAACAATTAATAATATTCGATATATATAATAAACCTGAGGAATAGGAAGGATGACGAAGATATCAAAGAGAACCGCCCTCCAAGCCACCGTTAAGAGCCGGTCTGCCACGTTGCATGAGTTGTTGTCGTCACGTCTTAGCCTGACGTGGTGAGGTGACCACCTGTTCAACTTGAACTGCAGCCACAGGTTAGCCACGTACAATACGTCGGTCATGCACCGGGCCACCGTGATGGTGACAGCAAACCACCCGTCGATGAACACACACATGAACGACTCACTTATCGACAGTGCGTAAAAGAAGAGCGGGTCAATGAACAAACCGGTGATGCATATCAACACGTAAAACGGGTCCCAAGCTTGCAAAATGCCTACAATAATATTATTACCTTTACCACGAATGTTTTTCATTTTATTCTTATTCCGGTTGGTGGACACATCTTCCACCGTGTCGTCGCTGGAGTAGTCGTCGGTCGTGTCGGAATATGCATCGGAATATGCATCAGAATATTCGAATCTGCTACCCATTTTTAATGACTATATATTATGGTATATGTATATATATATATATATACACACACATATAGATATATATCATAATATGTCTTGGTATAGCAGGTAGAGGGGTACGCGTGGAAAAAACATTAAAACAAGTGTGATGTTTTGAAGGGTAACTCAGGTTGGTTGATTGCAGATTTGAAGTACTAGATAGCAGATACATATGTGATGGGAATGTACTAAATTGCCCTTGTACTTTGTACATAGATCATGTGAACTGGTGGTTCTGTCTGTCAGTTTTTTGGCCCATACAATATGGGTTAAACAAGCATTTTTGGTTTGATATTTTGCCAAACCAAAGCCATGGACTTGGTACTAAAAAGGGTATGTTGGTTTCGAAGTAATGATTTAATGGTTTATGTTAACATAAAAACACTTATCAACACACGTTTAGTAATATTTGGACTTTACTACTTTCACATGGAATCCAATGCATTCTACTACCAATAACGTTTTTAGTGTTTATCAACACATGTCTACTCAAATTCGGTTTTTGAAACATAAATGGATCAATACAGTTTAAATACCGCAAAATGAAATATGTATCATTAATCAGAAAGAATTATTGCATTACAAGATTTTGAATGTTAAGATAGTTTTAATTTTCATTGGTTAGATATACTTGGTGTGGATCAAGGATATAGCTTGGAATTGAATTTCTTTTCATTTAGTATTACTATTATCATTTATTAGTAAATGTAATTATAATAATCATTTAATTGAATAAAAACAAAAAATTATTTATGTTACAATTATTAAAAGTATTTGTATATTAAAAATATAATAATATTAGTTTTAGTATTATTACCATCAATATACATTAGTATATATTGTTATAATAACTTTTGAATTGAATGAAATAAAATGATAACAATTTTACTAGAAAATATTTATAGTTCTTTTTTTTTAACGACCAACTAAGTAAAGCCGGGTACTTCGTACGCGGCCCCCATTGGCTAAAGGTAACCCGAGCCGGCCACTAGTCCGGACGGACGGAGCCTCTAGCAGTCCACCTATTGAGGGATTCACCGGATAAAACCCGACCACCACGGCCGTTAAATGGCACGACAGCGAGGAGCCAGTAAAACTGGGTCAGATCAGGACTCGAACCCTGGCAAGCCAGGGTCATCCCTCATATCTCCCATATAAATTGGTGATAGTGAGGTTTGAACCCCATACCTCTTACTAGTAAAGTGAGTGTTCTACCATTAAGCCACATCCAATTTATATAATAGATGGGATAATATGATAAATGTATGATAAAATAGTTCTAAATAGACGGGATAATATGATAAATGTATCTAAGATGAGATGGCTTATGTGAACTAATACCAATGTGGAGGAGCGAGTTGTAGGATGGGTAAGATGTATTCCCAATTCCCACCACCCTAACAAAATAGACATCCTATCCTTTTGTACCCAGATATGTATTTTCTGTAAATATTATGTGTTCTTTTATTTTCATTTTTTCCTATAAAATTCTATTATTATAGTTGTAAGCAATATAATTAATTAGCTAGATCGCGTGTTAAATAATTAATTATCAAATTGTATATGAAATTCATATTTGATTCTTATTAGTTAAGTGATATATGTTTGTTGATTGTTGATGTATGATTCCACGTTTTTTCAGAAATAACCTTTTATATTATTTGAATTCTAGAAAATACGAGATATATATATCATCGCACAGTAAGCAAGTAACTGCCAAAAAAAATTATGTACAGTACTATGTAGATATGTTATTGGTTACCAAGTAATTCTACCTTCTTCAATCATTATGTAGATAGATCATATCTTTTATTTTTGGTTTATCCTGTTTATTATTTATAGTTTTATACCATCTAATACTTTTATATTATAAAAAATATAAGATGGAATCCTAGCAACTCCAAACCGGCCGGCCGGCCAGCCAATATGAAACCATCTCAGAACCCATCTTGTAAGAATTCTGTGCTAATGAAACCATCGTCAAGTAAATTTAATTAACCGAGATTTACTTTAAGAAGAAAAAATAAAATAAAATAAGAACATATTTCGAAACAAGTTAGGATGTACAGCTAAACCTGCGCTCCTTGGCGAGACAGAAGTTTTTTGAATTTACATAACTAATAGAAATCGCATTGGAACTACTGAACTAGTTGTCGGCCGTAACTAAATATCGTTGGTTGTCCATCAATTGCAATTTTGTCTATGTGTGGTAAACAGTCGTTATTAGCAACGAATTATCAGTGGTAATGTACTTCACCTTAGTGATAACGAAGTGTCAACAACAACTAGGTTGTTAGTGGTAACTAAGTTACCACTGATGTTTAGGTTTTCCCACCGATATATATAACCGTTTATTTGTCAACAATTACAATCGTCAACATAAATGTTGTGATGACTCGTTCCCAAATTTGGTCTGTCTCTGATGATATGCATATATGTTTTTCTTAGTCTCTATGACTTATCAAATTGAACTTTCGTGAGTACCAACGAAATATTTCAATCTGAAAACAAGTGAACACGATTTACAAGAGATATCCAGACCCTAGTAATTAAAAAGATATTCCTCTAATTGTGTTCAATCCAAGTAGCATATAATTTTATATGCTGATAAACCATGTTTCACTTTGCGGTGTTGATTATTAATATCCCAATCCAGCTCGAGTACATACTCGACTACACAGAGTCATAAAGGTGATATACGAGATATATATCATAAAGATGTAACTACAAGAGCTAAGGAAGTAGAATATAACTGCAAAGAACTGAGAAGAACACTTAAGGTGATAATTGTATCAACTTAAATCGACCACCACCCATGCATTTTGCTATGCGATAGATCGAGCTCACTGCCAAGAAACCTCTTTGGCACCACTTAACAGATAAACAATGGTTAAATACGACATCAGCTATGCTCTAAAATAACTAAATAAGATATTTTGACAAAATAATAAGTTAGTTGATAACGTAATTGTCTCTCACCAAACCCTAATTCGTTTACTAGCTAGCTCTATATGATATATAACAACAAAATTTTGTTTTCAATAATTACAAGTACTACTCCTACATTATTCAATATCAGTTAAAATAACATCCTATACACCCTACATGTGATGTGGTACTTAAGTAATTTCACAAATGATATAAACTAATAGAACAAGGACAATAAGATATCAAACCTGGGGTATAGGAAGGATAACAAAGAGATCAAAAATGAAGCTTTTCTTAGCGTTGGTAACTATTTGAGCCGCAACGCTGCGTGCGACACCACCATCGTGGTTTAGCCCACGATGGTGACGCGGTGATCGCCACCACCAGCTCATCTTTAACTGCAACCACATGTTCCACACGTGCAAGGCGTCCGTGACACACCTTAGAACTGTAATCATGACAGCGAACCAGCCGTCTACGAACACACACATGCACGAGTCGCTTATGGAAAGTGTGTAGAAGAAAAGTGGGTCAATGAAGAGACCGGCGGCGCAGACGAGAAGGAACACACGGTTCCATTCTTGAACCCATTCGGATCTAGGGTCCAAGAACACTCGCCCACGTGGCGGGCACGTGTTAAGGAGGATGTCTTTGCATTCTTTAGAGCCATCTTCAACTTCTTGTTCTTGGTCTGATTCTGAACTTGTTTCAGTGTAAGTGTCTGTAATGTCATGGTGGCTATCCATGTGTTATGTGTGAGTTTATGTTTATGTTTATGTCATGTGTATGTATGTGTGTGTGTGTTTTCACCTTCAGTGGGTGTGAGAGAGAAGAGAGAGAGAGAAGGAGATGGGTGAGGATGGAGTTGAGTCAGGATAACAAGCAGATGGAATATATGCAAAGATTTTTTTGGAGGGTAGGATTGATGATTTGTCGAACAAGAGAATTATGATGTATAAAGAAGAAGTTACTTAGATATTGTTCATATTGTAATCAATTATTTAATTAATGCATATGGTTAAAATAATATGAGTTTGGATCAAATTAACGTGATAACTGTGAGAATCAAATATTGTAATTATATATAAAACATAGTGTGATTATAGTGTAGTGTAATTACATTATAATGTAATTAAACTACGATGTAATTACATAATTACACTATTACACTATTTGATTCTCAAAGTTAATACGTTAATTTAATTTGTACGTTAACTTTCTCCAATAATATATATATATATATATATATATATATATATATTAAACGCTCAAAAACGATCTTTATGAAAAAAAATGAAAAATTGATCGATTAACCATCCAAAACTGTTTTTTCGATGAACCAATGATTGATTGGATATGTATTGACGATTCCGAGATGTTTGGATGTGATTACATGGATCGATTCGTGAAAAAATGGATTCGTATACGTATTGTACGTTAAAGCATTATTGTATTAGATCTTTTTCACACATATATATATATATATATATATATGAAAAACTTGTGTTTTACCCATCGCGGTGTGTCGGGGCAAGTTGGTAAAACCAAGAAGATGGTAAAACCCAAGTGTTTTCGGTCCCAAGCGTTGAGACGATAAGTCTACTTGATTTTAATCGGTTTCGGTTGCAAGCGTCATTGTACTGGAACTAAAACCAACAATAAAACAAAACAGTTATAAAATACTGAGGTGGACTAATGTGGTGGCGTCGGTGGGTAAAACTCAAGCTATGGTCAATATAGTTTTTTTCATTTGTTGATAAATTATTAATTTTACTTATTATTAATAAAACTAATTGTTTTATAAAATTGTTATTGAAAGACCATTAATAAAACTATTAATTGTATGAAAGATCACTTATAATTATTTTTTTATATATTTTTAGCATTAAATTTAATTATTAGTAATAATTTAATACATAATATTAAATTTGTAAATTGTATTAAATAAAATAGAAAATGAAGAACGATTTAGAATGACTCATACTAGAGGTTGAAGGGTGCGAGTGAGTGATGAAAGAAAAGCTGATATAAACCAGACGTAACAAATAAGAAGGAATGACCAAATGATTTGTACCTCTTAGACTAAGGTGGTATCATGCGGCCAACAGGTCCTTGCAACAATAAACCTCTTAATTTTACAATTGTTAAATGTATTGATAATAAAAGGATAACTATTCATTTATTTGTCAAAAACATATAATTAAACAAGTAGATGCACAATTTATTATTATTATTATTATTATTATTATTATTATTATTATATTTTATTTTTATATCTAATTAAGAATGGTGAAGTGGATTTAATTAGTTAACTCAATTGTGATAATTTAATTTACACATGTATAAATAAAAAAGGTTTTTTTGTTACTTATGGTTTGTCATCTTTTGAATTTAAATAAACATTATTAAAACTTTTAGTATACATATATACTTACTTATTAGAGTATTTTATTTCGTTTTCACAATACTTAATCGTTAATTCATTATTTTATCTTAAATATATATAAATAAAACATTTAAAAGCTCCTTGTTGTTTCTCATATTCTCTCAATTCATCAGATTACTTTATTTATAAATGGAGATCTTTCATGCATTTAGTCTGAATTCACAGGTATGGATCTCTCCAAACCCAGATAACCCTTAAACGAGTTATAACATCTCGTTACATTAAAAATTAATCTTACAAAATATTTGATATAAAAATCTTATAAAACATGGATATGCTAAAAATTAATATTCGATTAAAAAAAGATATAATTTGTAATTAAAAACAATTTTATAGTAAAAAAATAAGCACGTCATGGGTATCATCTAACCCATATAGATTTTAAACGAGTTATAACAACTCACGTATTTGTGAAACCCTTTCATCAATATTATTAATTTCCTTACCTTAAATAATATTAAAATCCAAAAATATATATAAATATTAGAAACAAAAAATATAAATCAACCTCATAATATGAATGATAAAATCTAGTTATAAGATAAATACAATAATCAAAGTTTAATTATTTAAAGCATTGTATTCTGAAATTAATGCATATAAACATATTTATTAATTAAATTTATGTTATTTAAAAGAAATTATTTTGTTATTTAATTGTGTAATTCTTAGTTAGCTTTACATTGTCAGACTATGTTTATCAACAACTTAACCCATCCAAACTTTTTAATAAAAAACTAATTTATCTCTTTCCACATACACAATCCAACCTAACCCAATTTTTCACCTTTATTTACAACTCAATTATTTTAATACATAATACATATATATTATTTATGTTTTAATTTATTATATACAATCTATTAAAAATAAAAAAAAAATCTATCAAAACTAATACTCCATGTATTAGTCACAGGTCCATGAATATATGTTAAAATGAGTAGATAATATCATATTATTTTTTATCTTACACATACGTAAAACACATAAGTTGAAAAATCTAATATATTACACATACATAACTTGATAATTAAACATCTTACACGCTAATTAAAAATAAAATAAAGATAAAACATACAATAGATAATATTGCACATACATAATTTACATATAATAATATTAAAAAAAATACATGTTTTAAAAATGCTTCATTTTTAATAAGTTTTATATCGAAATGCTCATAAAAATAAATTAAACAATACTTTGGTTTTAAAATTTTAAAATAAGTTAAATGTATAAATTATTAAAAAAATCAATTTATATAGAAAAGAAATGGTTTGAAAGAAAAGAAGAAGAAAAATAATATTTAAATGAGGTCGTGACTTAGATTGTGGTTACGGCTGGGTTGTTGGATAAAATTGATTTTATCTATTTTTTTATTTTTTTAACAGTGGCATGACCTCATGCAAGGTCATTGATAAACATAGTCTCAATGAGTTTATGGCAAAGTGGCAAGAAAAAAAATTTGGTTTTGACCCAGGTTCGATTCTTTTCTTCACCATTTAGTTTCGACGACACATGATGATGATATGAGACTAGGCGAGTAGATGGTGTTCACTAATTGGATCCATGAACTAAACGAGTTTATTTCATCGTATCGTCATGCTTTCGAGCGAGTGTTCATGAATATTGGTCTTAGGTGAAGGTTTCCCGCGTATTAAAAAACGAGTGTATCCCAATATAAGGCATGCCTAATTGTATATGCTTGTATTTAACAGCCGCCTTGGCCAGGGCCTTTATATAAATGGAATTCTTTTTATCAACTTTTAAGTTTTTTTTTTATTTGAATGTAATTGCACTTACCAACCAAACCTTCTTTTCACAAATATATAACACAAAGAATACTCTAGTTTTACATTGTAAAAAATAAAAACTAAAAAAAAATACGATATTTACAAAATCTATTTAGGTTGAAATAAGTTAATTTGAGAATTATTTGTGACATTTGACACTATTTTTGTAGTAATTTGCTATAAATTAGATTCAATGTGTATAATAATTTTTTTTGAATGACCAATAAACAGAGAATTGTCTAGGTATTTTGTACGGGATGACCCAATTGCAAAAGGCCACCATCAGCTAAGCCAACCTAGCATACGGAGCCCTTAAGCGTCTCCACGTTATCTCCAGTTCCAACTTGGAGAAAATCCACTCGTCCAAAGACCGACTGATGGTATAATAGACTTTTTAGCATTTTACCCTTTGAAATAAGTTAATTTTTCACTTGATCTGTTTCAATTCACTCCTTTTTGGCATCAACTTATTAATTATCTTGGATTCACTACTAATTCACTAGCAAGTTTTTCAAACTAGTCAAGTCCACCAAAGTTTATCAAAATAATCATTTGACAAACTAAAAATAAAAAGAAAGAAAAGAAAGCCCTTAGCGGCTGGTAAAAACTAAAAAAACCCCTAACGACCGGCTACGTACTGAAAGAGTCTGTAGCCGCCGGTTAAGACACTAAAAACAACCCATAACCGTTGGTTGAGCAATAAAAAAAAGCCAGTAGTAGCTTGCTAACTAGCCCTAAATCTCAATGATTTTGATAAATTTTTGTAATTCACTTCGGTTCTACTTAAATGATTGTTGTTTTTCATTAAATTATATTTAATAAAATGCATGGTGATTATAAAATTTTTGTAATTATGTGATCATTAAATTATTAAATTAGGCCATTTAAAAAGAATATAGTTATCAAACTAATATTTCAAAAATAAAATTTTTTAACTATGTTATCAAACTTGCTATATCGCTCCCCCCCCCCCCCCCCCCACCAAAAAAAAATAACCAAACTTGCTCATTAAAAAAATTATTTATTAAACGTAATGAATCGGTCTATATATTGCAGCACAACTACTTAAAATAAATACAATACAGTTTGTTAGGTATTTAAAAAACAGAGAAAAAAGTTATGAAAGTATATGGCCAAGAAATAGTAACAAGTTTCACTTTTGTTTTAAGGAAACACTCAAAAATCTTAACTATGAACATAAATAAAATAATTATGAAACTTATAATTAGCTACACTTTATTTTAACCGGCGGGGCTTGCCCCAATGACCAGGAACATGATGGATGACCCGGATGTCCCGGGTTCGAATCCTGATTCCGACCGGATTTTACCAGAGCATTAAAACATGTCGTGTCTTCGGGCGGGGTGAACCAACTGGGTTTTACCGGGAACGCCAAGCCAAACCCGGATGCCAACGTGGATCCCGATCATGTCAACATAGTTGGCCTGAGTGGGGTGGCGGGGCGCGACGTGTTAGCGCAGTGAGATAACTTAACTGTGAAAGTCACGTTCGAAATAAAAACTACACTTTATTTAATTTCATTTATATTTAAAGATATCACTAAGTATCAATTAAGTTCCATAAATATTAAATCTATCAGTTATTTGTAAGCAATTTGAATATTTCTACAATAAAATAGTCCTTAAACTTCATTAATATTTTCGTCTGAAAAATTGCATGTGATTAGATGGTTTTAACTTTTAAATATAATTTTATTGTTGCTATTTTATATATCTAAGCCTCTAAGGGGGTTTGTGAAAGTTATGGCAGGCCAAAGTGCCAAACTAAAATAATCTGAAATTAACATAAATCTTATATTTTAATTTATAAACTAAAAATTGACTCAAATTAGGACAATTAACCACTCAAAAAATATCATGAGTCTAAAATAAGATTAATATATAGAAATAAAGATGATAATATACACTAATACTATCACGCGTGATGTAAAATCATATAACTATCAACTTCAACTATCAATATACGGTCCTAATCAAATTGACAGGATTGTTGCAATCACCTCTACATGACCATGGATTTGTGAACTCAAATTAAGTTTTGTATGTTCCGTACAAAAACTTGGTGATACGAATGTAGAGTAAAATGAGCTAAGCTTGAGCTTTAAACATATAACTCGAAACGAGTCAAATGTGAGCTTTCAAGCTTAAACAAGCTCGTTGTTTACACCCCTAATTAAACTCGTCAAAATCACCGAAAACTTATACATTTCAATTTAGCTTTATACAAACATATGAAACTCGTTATGATTTTATCTCACGATACACTTACTTATCATAACGCTAAACGTCTAATGATTAAAATTGAGTTACGTTCGAACGCTATATATGCTACAAAGTAGTGTACGACGATATTGGTGGATGGAGAGAGAAAATGGGCCACATATATAATTTGGGTTGAGGACGAAAGAAACATGATGCATAAGGTTTGGCAAAGAGCAAAGGAAGTTTCCTTGTATTCAAATAAGTCTGAACAACCGCTGGTTCTTCGTAGCTTCGTCTGTTTTGGATTTTTGTCCTTCAAACATCTAATCATCCATGTCCTTGTTCCGTTTCATCACGTCTCGTTTTGATTGTGCAGTATATTTATAAATCAGTTATCTAATAATTTCACAAACCAAATTTATTAACAAGTTAGTGTGCTATATATAAATATATATATTTTTTGAACGGAAGAGAATCTCACGTGTAAACCTACGTTGTTCGGAATCTATGTCCAAGGCCGACCCTAGACCGCTGTAAGACTGTACCCATGCGTGGGAACCGGATGGAATCCGTAAACAATCGTCCCTTGTCGGGTTCGAACCTGGAATCCGTAAGAATTCCGTCAAACTAGCTTGAGCGAGAATCAAACCCGCGTCTCCACTAAGGAGGGTGGGCCTCTTACTACAAAACCAATTTCTCATGACGGTTAATGTTTTATATGATTAATTGATTATTAATTTTTCTTCATGGGAAGATACATGTTTCTTCCAACCTCCAGAAAATGTCAAGAAACTGGCTGGTTTATGTTTGGGTGCTGCTAAACGTATCCCCCTCCTTACACTATTTTTACTAAATATACACACCCTATGAACTTATTAGATCAATTACTATTAACTCTTAACATTATTTATATACATATTAGTCTCTACAACATTTTTTTAACTTAATAATCTCCACTACATATATCAAATTAAAAATTATCAAGTATTACTATTAATTTATTTTTTAGAATTGATATTGTCAATATTTACAATATATTTTTTTTAAATTTTAATAGTATATATATTATAATATCCTTATTTTACCTTTTTATCTTTTACAAAATAAGCCCGAAACCCGAAACCCGAAAACCAAAACCCTAAACCCGAACCATAAACCCTAAATGCTAAACCCAAACATTAAACCCGAAATCCTAATCCCTAAACGCTAAACCCGAACCCCAAACCCTAAACCCGAAATCAAAAAACAAAACGCAACTTGTAAAAAAAATATGAAAACCTTAATTTTGTGTTAATTTGGTAATTATATGATTTTAAAGGGTAATATAAAAGTTGGTTTTTCCAGAAGGTGGTACGTTTAGCCTGACCTTATGTTTATGTTAAAGGTTTATAATTTGTAGCTAGCGAAACAATATTCTTTTATGAATAGAGAGGGTATGTTAATGTCAAAACCAAAGAATTGGGAAAATCAATTACATACTTATATTTAACTAGTGTATTACCAGGCGCGTTGCGTCGGGACAATTCGGTAAAAAACGGACAACAATAAACCCAATCGTTGTCGGTACAATGCATTTGTTACGGTATAGACATTTTGTTGGTAAACCTAGTGTTAAACCCCCCCCCCCCCCCAAAAAAAAAATCGTTAAAGTAACATAAAAAATATTAACATGTAAACAAACAAACAAACTATTTGACGTTTATTTGGTCTGTAAAACCGAGCGGTGGTAAACTCAAGCGTTGTTGGTTCCGGACATTAAGGCGATAACTCGACATGAGTTCAATCGGTTTCGTTTACTGTCATTATGGTACCTAAGCTAAAAATCGGGAAAAAAAATATAAAAATTGAGTTGGACCAATGGGTGGTATCGGTTGGTAAACTCTGACATGAGTAAATTCCGGAGCGATGTCGGTCTTGTGCATTGAGGTTGTGAGTCTACAAAAATTCGGTCGGTTCCCGTTATTTTCGTTACGGTATCAAAATTAAAAAACAAAAACAAAGACCAATACGGTGCCGCCAAGTGGCCCAATCACCACTTAGCGGCACCAAAGTTGTTAATTGTTATATATAATAACATATTTAATATACTCACTATAGCAAACAAAAGAGAGTAACAAAAATAAAAATAAAATAAGGGAATATCTCATAGAATAGCAACCAACTTTCAAAAGTGTTCCAATTAGGTCCCTCATGCATAATTTTTCTCAAATCGGGTCACTAAATTTTCAAATCGAGTCTCAACGATTTTTTCTTTGTTAAGAAAGAAATGGAGAATAAGATGTGGGGGTCAGAATTTGCAATATATGTAGTTATATTTAAAAAAGAATTAAAAACGTTAATTATATTAAAATTCAAAAATAAAAAATAAAATTCACGTCGCCACTCAACGTCAACATAAAAAAAAAGATTTCCTATGTGAAACAAAAATTAAAAACGTTAAAAAAAATTTTAAAACTTTTAATTTAATAAGATATGAAAGTTGAATGACTTAATTGGAACACTTTTTAAAGTTGAGTGACCTAATTGGAACAATTTTGAAACTTGATTACTATTATATGAAATTGCTCCAAAAAAATATAGTTGTAAAACAACAAAAAAGGATATCATAACGTGTTAGTTGTTTTTTTTGTTACGTAGCGTCCAAACTCTCACTGCTAAACCTTTGTGATATGGCGGGTACCAAACAAAAGAAAAAACTCAAAAACATAACGAGGGCCACTTCCATCGAATCTCTGCACCTATCCTTTTTTATTTTCGTTTTATGAACCTTTGTTTGTTTTCGGAAAATGTGATTTGGCTCAGAATTACCCATTTTTTGTGTTTGGTTAATATGAGTTAACTAAAAATGAGTAAAAAAACCAAAAAGCTTTAACTATAATAACAACATTGAAAAATTTACACGATAGCACAAACTTTCATCTTGTTTAAGCCGAGATTTGGATTCGTGTACTAAAGTCTCGATCAATCAGACAAGGTATCGTTGTAGCTACTGGTGGTATTATACAGACACCTTAAACGAGGAATTCAACCTTGTTCCCCCCTTTTATAGTTGACTTTTAGGTCGGTTGTTAGGCCAGTCGCGTATCGCGACGGACTTAACATAAGGTCATCGTGTAGCGTGATAGCTTTATTGCTTTGTCGAGTCAACCCTAGCTATGCCACGTGCCCTGACACGTGACATGCAACATGTCACGGCCGTGTAGCCACTAAGTCGCGTATCACTATAGGTCAATTAAGTACCCTTTGCACATTAAAGCATCACATTGAGCCCATCGCACTTCGTTCGTGCCCGTGCGTGTCGGGTGCTTCATACCCTCACTAAAGCCACCAAGTGTGTCTTATCATACATGAATATTATTTTGTGAGCCTTTCTCCTTATAAGGAGCTCATAACTTTATTATTCTAGCAATATAGGATAAGCCATTTTCCTATTTCACCAACGTGGTACAAACCCACGTTCCCATAATCTCAATCGCATATTTTTGGATTGTTATACATGCCCGCACGGGGAACACAACCCTGCTCGTTTGTGTTGGGTAGCTGTCGTGATTGGGGCTTACTGTAGAAAATGAGTGAAGGATATTGAAACTGGGTAATGCAATACCACCAACCAGTTACACCCCTTAATGAGTGTGAGTGTGAGTGTGACCATAATCCCTACTTGTAACTGTAATGCCCGCACGGGGAACACAACCCTGCTCGTTTGTGTTGGGTAGCTGTCGTGATTGGGGCTTACTGTAGAAAATGAGTGAAGGATATTGAAACTGGGTAATGCAATACCACCAACCAGTTACACCCCTTAGTGAGTGTGAGTGTGAGTGTGACCATAATCCCTACTTGTAACTGTAGAATTTTTCATTAAACATTCAAACCAGATATTTGATTCCATAATGCAGCGGAAAATATTCAACATTTAAAAACGTAATAACTATGTAAAACTTTTCTTTAACATATACATAAATAACATAAACAGGGATCCTAGACTTTAGTCTGGGTAGCCCATCAATGACCTCCATCATGTCACAAAGTACTTGCAATCATCATGATGTGCATTAGGATGAACAAATTCGGTACCCATACCGATTGGTACCGGTACCGAATCAGTACCAAAGTTTTACCAAGAATTTGTATTTTTGGGATCGGTATTTTTGGTACTGATACCGGTACAGTACCGAGCTCTTCCCCAATGTGCATTTTAAAGTCAGTTATGTTTAGTGAGTTCTAATTTAACACAAACCATCAATTGATCATCATTTCATATTCATCAACATATTATTTCATAATGTAACATTCATAATACATATATTTGTAATACCATTCAAACATTCCATTGATAAATACATGGTTCGTCAACCATCCCTATACTCATTAAGAATATGTACAAGGTTTGCAGGTCTTTCCTATGTTCATCATTAGTAGCACGTACAAATCTCTCCGATCTTCCCTATGCTCATCATTGCTAGCACGTACAAGGCTCGTATGTGATGGTTAGGTATAAATCATGTATTATATTGTGTTAACTATTTAGTTTTATTAATTTTTTAGTGGGAACCGTGGTACTTCAAGCTTTATTTTGTATTTCAGGTGTGTGAGTTTAAAGATACTAGTTGGAGCCTTTTACATGCTTGCTTTGAAGTTTGGGGGAGTTCAGAAGTGATTCGTGAACGTTTAGAGGTAAAATTTATAAAATCATTCCTATCACCAGAGACAAAGAAGCAGGAAAGGTAGGAATAATTTCTAAAATAAAAGCAAGTAGTTGCTTAGGTAAAGGATGCCTTGCATTTATGGCCTATGTAACTAAAGAACCTGGACCCAAAAAAAGATAGAAGAAGTGCCAACGGTATCCGAATTTGAAGACGTGTTTCCCGATGAATTACCAGGAGCACCACCAGATAGAGAGGTAGAATTTAGAATCGATCTTGTACCGGGAACTTCACCAATAGGTGAGTCTCTTTATAGACTAGCACCCACGGAGATGAAAGAATTGAAGAAGCAGCTAGATGAGCTTTTGGAAAAAGGATTCATACGACCGAGTTCGTCACCATGGGGAGATCCAATCTTGTTTGTAAAGAAGAAGGACGGATCAATGAGAACGTGTATAGATTATAGAGAGCTAAATAAGGTTACGATCAAATAAGTGTCCACTACCACGAATCGACGATTTGTTTGATCAACTTCAAGGAGCAAGTTGTTTTTCTAAAATTGATCTTAGATCGGGTTACCATCAGTTGATAGTACAAGACGAAGATATCCCTAAAATATCATTTAAAACTCGATACGGACATTATGAGTTCACCGTTATGCCTTTTGGACTCACTAATGCTCCGATAGCTTTCATGGACATGATGAATCACATATGTAAACCATATCTGGACAAGTTTGTTATCGAATTAATTGACGACATTCTTGTTTATTCTAAATCCAAAGTCGATCATCAAGTACATCTCAAAATCATACTTGAAACCCTTAGAAACGAGAAATTGTATGCCAAATTCTCTAAATGTGAATTTTGGTTATCCGAAGTTCAATTTCTTGGTCATGTCATATATGAAAAGGGTATTCAAGTAGATCCAGCAAAAATAGAAGCCATTACCAAATGGGAGAAACCCAAGACACCAACTCAAGTCAAAAGTTTTCTAGGATTAGCCGGATATTACCGAAGATTCATACAAGACTTCTCTAGAATAGTTGTCCCATTAACTTCACTCACTAGGAAAGAAATTAAGTTTGAATGGGGACCAAAACAAGAGGAAGCATTCGAAACACTTAAACAAAAGTTAACTAATGCACCTATCTTGGCCTTGCCAGAAGGATTGGATAACTTTACCATATACTGTGATATGTCGCACACGGGAATGGGTTGTGTTTTAATGCAAGGAAAGAAAGTAATTGCTTATGCTTCAAGACAATAAAAATTCACGAGAAGAACTACACCACACACGACCTTGAATTAGGTGGTATAATTTTCGCGTTGAAGTTATGGCGACATTACTTATATGATGTAAAGTTCATAGTATACACTGATCACAAAAGTTTGAAGCATATATTTGATCAAAAGGAATTGAACATGAGAAAAAGGCGTCGGATGGAAACGCTCAACGACTATGACTGTGAGATCATCTATCATGAAGGAAAAACCAACGTTTTGACTGATGCCTTAAGTAGGAAAGAACATGAAAAGCCAAAGAGAGTCCGATCTCTTAGAATAGAACTTAATTAAAGTAGATTTAGCTAGTCAGATCAAAGAAGCTAAGAAGTTAGCACCGGAGGAAGGAAACATTAAAGCCAAAAATGAGAACGGTACCATTGATCAACTGGTTAAAGGAAGTGACGAAATACTTAGACTCGGTACAAGAATTTGGGTACCGATGGTTAGAAACCTAAGAACTAAGATTCTAGAAGAAGCTCATAAATCCAAGTACATGATGCACCCGGGAAGTGGCAAGATGTATCAAAATCTCAAACACGATTACTGCTGGACTGGTATGAAGAAGGATATTGCCTTATATGGAGCCAAATGCCTGACGTGTTCTAAAGTAAAAGCCGAACATCAAAAACCGTTGGGATTATTACAACAACCCGAAATACCAATATTGAAATGGGATATGATAACCATGGATTTCATCATGAAGTTACTTCTCGCAGAATGATGCAATACGGGTTATTGTAGATAGACTTACCAAATCTGCTCATTTCATTCCAATCCAAGAAATGTCTAGCATGGATAAGTTAGCACAATTGTACGTTGTAAACATAGTATCCTTAGATGGTGTGCCACTATCCATCATTTCCGATAGAGATAACCATTTTACTTCAAATTTTTGGTCAAGCTTTCAAAAGGCAATGGGGACACGACTAAACCTAAGTACTGCTTATCATCCCCAAACTGATAGCCAAAGTGAACGCACAATTCTAGAAGATATGCTTCGTGCCTGTGTCATCGACTTAGGAGGAAGTTGGGACACTCATCTTGCTTTAATGGAATTCTCATATAACAATAGTTATCATATGAGTATCCAAATGGCACCATTTGAAGCTTTGTATGGACGACAGTGTAGAACACTTGTATATTGGTCTGAAACAGGTGATAGTCAATTGTCAGGACCCGAAATTGTTCAAAGAACCACTAATCAAGTTATATAAATTTGTGAACGATTGAAGGCAACAAGAGATAGACAGAAAAGCCATGCGGATATTCGCTGCAAGCCATTGGAGTTCAAAGAAGGCGATAAAGTATTATTGAAAGTATCGCCTTGAGGAGGTGTAGTAAGATTCGGAAAGAAGGGAAAACTGAGTCCACGCTTTGTTGGACCATTTAAGATACTTGAAAGGATCGGACCAGTTGCTTAACTACTGGAGTTACCCGATGAAATGATAGGAATTCACGACGTGTTTCACATATCTAACCAGCGCAAGTGTTTAGCCAACGAAACTCTTGACATGCCGTTGAAAGATGTTAAAATTAATAAGAAGCTTAAGTTTGTAGAGCAACCAATTCAAATAGAAGACAACATGATCAAGTTTCTCAAGAATGAACGACTCAAGCTCGTGAAGGTCAAATGGGATTCAAGACGAGGACCTAAGTATATGTGGGAGCTCGAGTCTGAATTGAAGAAGAAATATCCCTATATATTCCAATAAATCTCGAGGACGAGATTATTCACAAGGTAGGGAGGATGTAACACCAAGTAAAATACCATCATAGGTTCTAAACAAAAATAACTAACTTAAAAGGATTAGGGACTAAAAGAAAATTCTGAAAAATGCACTCATCGCGATACGGGATGGGATAAGCAAAAGCCCATCGCGTAGCGCTATCAATTTGCACAAAAATTAATAATAGAGCGGCGTAGCGATACGCGTTGGCTCACTCCGTAGTACCATTGCGTATCGCGATGACTAAGCTAAGTAACCTGGACATGTGTCCAACCATGTGTCAACACGTGGCACAATATGACAGGCCACGTGTCACCACGTAGTAAGGCGGCATAAATTGTGGCGTCCCGATACGCGACAGCCAATGGCTTAATCATCGCGTATCGCAACGGGGTGCCAAATTCGCCTATAAAAGGGGATGACAGGCTTAGAACCATCTCATCCCAATTTCACCTTCCTTTTCACAAACTTAACATAGAAAGGCGTGCCCAATTGCCGTAACGAACCGACGTTGCATTTTCTCGAAGTTTGTGCAACTAACGAAGTCATAATCAAGTTAGCAATCACATAAGCGAGTAGATCAAGATCCTACCATCAAGTTTTTCTTAGTATTATCATTCCAAGTATCCATACTAAGGTAGGAGTTATGTTTAAGTTATTTGAATAATAGCTTAGATATCAATCAAGGCTATGGACTTTAACCTTGAAAGCATTTTATAAACATTCTATAACCATTCCTAAATGATTTTTCATAAACGTTACTTCATAGCAAAGTAATGTTTACAAAGATATATTTTGACAGGCATGTAGTAAAATGTAAAGGTATTTTCACTAGTAGTAAGTTCCTTGCCTAAGGAAAAGTAATTCGTACAAATCCCAATCAACCGAGGGACCCGTTTACTTACCTGAAGAAACTTACCAATGTGTTATAACCTATTAAGCCAAAGCATGCTATATCAAACGTCACATAAAAACAAAGTATTTCATTCACAAACAAAGATAAACGGTTTCAAGGTTAAGCTTAGCAATCATAGCTTAATCAAGAAAACCATTCAAATATTTATACAAACCTATTTATGTATAGGTTAAATATCATTCTCTTTCACAGTCAAGGTTTCAAACTTACACTGACAATACAGGTGAATACGTTAACCTTTACAATCAGTCAAAACATATTTATACTCAATAAGAATGAATGGGTGTTTGTCTTAAAGAGTCAGTCAACGTTTACATGAGATTACGTGATCTCTAAAACGTTATAATACAAAGTATAAAATAAAATCAACTCAGACCGATTACACATGTGTCTGGATCCAAACATAACTGTTCAGCCTAAACAATCAAAGGCCACATGGCTGCGGGCTAACTGTCATAACTAGTTCTCCATTAAGGGCTACGTGGCTCGGAGAACACAATTGTGTGTGTAGGGCAGTGGTACATATACCAGAAGTAGAAATACTTCCGCTGAGCTTGTCAAGAATACTATATTTGTATTGTAACTGTCATTCAAATGTTTTATAGAGTCATACGTGTTCACCAGCATATAGCTGACGTATTTTTCCAACCCATTGCAGGTAATTAAGCATTAGTAGCAAAAGCAAGGATTTGAGTCTTTATGAAGATAAAAGCGCGAAACAAGATGGCTCCGTTTTTGATAAACTAAATCCTTGTAATATGAAACATATTTTATAAACTAATACTTGGATGTTTAATTCCCAAGTAAATTTTCAACGTAAATTAATATTATATTCAAACATAAAGTCTTCCATTAAAATTAATCCATGACTCTGATATATTTACAAAACAAGTACCAACTTGTGGTCACACGCCTAGGCCCTAAGTCAGGGTGTGACAGGTTGGTATCAGAGCCATCGGTTTAAGTGAATTAGGTATTTATATGTTAGTACCTAAGCTTTACCTAAGCTTTAACCTTATAGTTATTATTATTATGATTATTATCATTATTTCGTAGGGATAAAATA
Source organism: Bidens hawaiensis (assembly GCF_021521415.1). Classification (NCBI taxonomy): domain Eukaryota; kingdom Viridiplantae; phylum Streptophyta; class Magnoliopsida; order Asterales; family Asteraceae; genus Bidens; species Bidens hawaiensis. The sequence continues at coordinate 115,138 of NW_027495530.1, read as the reverse complement.
GGATTGGTAAACTGATGCGTGTGCGCGCGGTTTTAAATTTATAAAAGTAATTTCTACTAAAACTAAACACACACGAAATAGGCAAGTGTACCTATCGTATATGTAGGATAGTATTGGTAAGAACCAAGTATCGATCCGTGGACACAAATGTTTCTAATAATGAAACTTCGTTTTACTTTAATCAGAGGGTTTAGTCATTTTTGAGGTTGATTTTTAAACTTTTTATAAAATAGAAATACTTATATATAATATATATAGGTGACAAGAAGATAAATTCTAAGTGACTAATTCAACTATATGAAGGTTTACCATCTAATATCAATGATCCACTCCATTATTCCTTGATGATTATTAAATAAACATGTGATAAACTTGTCCTAAGAATATATGATAGAATAGTCCCTCATTTCTAAGTGAACTTTATCTATGATATAAAAGAAAGTAGCATGCGCATTATAAAGTCCATCCTTTCCTAATGTCATACTACCACGAGAATGTCAATTTAAGTAGACAAGTAGTTTGGTATAGTAGAACGATTAAGATTGACTTCGATTTCTCAAATACCAATCCTAACAATTTCGAATGGTTATAGTTAACTCACATAACCTCCCTTTGGTTGATTTAATTAGATTATAATTACACATTCCATTAACATATGATTTCTATAACTAGCATGATAATCTAAGCAATCGTGTTAACAATGTTATTAAGACAAATAAATTTGACTATGAGGATATGTTATTCTTATTGACAGATCTGGATCTATTATCCTCCTGAAGGGCTCCGGAACTGTGATAGGATCGAGGATCCTTAGGTATTGGTATTATTAACGAATGTTTCTTGTGTGTAGGCTGATATTTATCAAGTGCAACAGCTCTAAGACTTAGTCCACCATCTATTTCGCTACTGGACTTCAACGACACGTGGTCAAAAGGCACGAAGGAAGAGAGTGGAGAAATGGCGGATTTATAGGGCTAGTTAGTTAGTTGTTGAATTTTTCTTTTCTTTATAAATCCGAGTCTATGATCAACTCTAGGTCACACGGTTACACTCGCACACTTTAGCTGATAGCTCTCTGTAATCACATTCACTTAGCATTATTATACTCGTTGATCATAAACTCCACCCATTGTAACCCTATTTTTCGTTATTAATAAAGTGGTGATAGACAATTGTCGTCACCCGGGTTTTTTTTCCTTTGATCTAAACAAGATCAAAGGGTTTTTCCTCGCAACAAATCACGATGTTCATCTTGATTTCGTTCATATATTCGTTGTTATCATTTTAGCACTAAACCTCACAAAAAAAATTTGGATACATTATCCTTAACAGATTTTTGTCCAAAACAATTTGGCTTCCACCGTGGGGCAATTGGTGCTATAATCCATATTATTCCTATCAATTTTCAAGTTTTCATACCCATATCACTTTAAATGGCCTCTCAATCAACCTCTGCTTCATCAACCATGCCATCTTCGGTTCCTCTCTCATCAAGAACCTTGCCGCCGATGCCTCCGCCAATCACGGGAGCACCACGGGCTGCTGCTGCTGGAAGCAAGACGCAACTACCAGTCTTCCAGAGCATAAAAACCGCTGCTGCCACTTCGGTGGTTAATACTAACAATGATGTTTCCTCTATGTTTTCGCAGGTTAAGGCTTACATGGAGCAGCAGAACAAGACCAACCAGAGGATCCTTCGGGAGACTGAAGATCTCAAGAAGACTAAGAGACCACCGGAGGATCACACTCCCATAGTGCCTAGGATGCTGGATTTTACCACTCCAGGGTCCTTGGCTCAATTCCAGCAAGGATCATCTATCCTCTAACAGGGAACCATGGGTCAACAAACTCAAGGATCCCCGATCTTTCACCCAGGATCATCCATCCTTAACCAAGGATCCATGGGTCAACATGTTCAGGGATCCTCAACTTTTCAGCAAGGATCATCCATCCCCTAACCGGGGTCCATGGGTCAGTTAGCTCAAGGATCCTCAACATTTCTGCAATGATCATTGATCCTTCAACCAGGATCCTACGGATCATATCCTCAAGGATCCTTCAACTCTCAATCAGTAGGATCCTTTATCCCCAATCAAGGATCCTTCTTCAAGGATCAAGGATCCTCAGGGATTCAACATCAACGATCCTCTGAGGTCCATGAGGGAGATATAATACCCATGCAGACCACAGCTTCTGGTGGACCAACTTCTGTAACAGACGCTTCTTACCTCAGCCACTCTTCTGGAATGTCGACCTTTACACAACAATGAGGTAACACATATAATCCTATATCCTTAAATGCTAACCATGGTTCCATGCAGGATGCATGTATCAACCAAGCCATGGCTAAGGAACTGCAGAAACTTAAGGATATGATATCCAGTGTACCCGGGGTGATCCATCCAATTCCTAAGATACCAGAGGGAAGCCACAAATTGTACATATTTTCTCCACCAATCTGTGACGCGGAAATCCCGAAACGCTTCCAAACCCCCAAACATGAAAGTGTATGACGGGACCACTGATCCTGAAGAGCACGTAGCTCAATACAGAGAAAGGATGGAAATCAACCCAATTCCTGAGAGGCTCAATGAGGCTTGTCTATGAAAAGGCTTTGGAGCCAATCTATTAGGATCTGCTTTGAAATGGCTTTTCTTTCTCACACTTAGTTAACTTGCTCAACAGTCAATTTTCTTGTAGTAGGAAATTTGAGAATTTAACTAGTGATTTATACCGTTATCCAACCTAGTGATGAATCTCTTAGGGATTTTGTTACAAGGTTTGGCAGGGAAGCTCTAGAAATCCCCAATCTTGACATGGCTACTACTGTTGAAGCATTCATGATGGGAATTCAGAAGAGCTCCCCCTTTTATGATGATCTTATGATGACTCCTTGCAGGACTTTGGATGAATTAAGGAACAGAGCACTAAGGTTCATACGGATGGAAGATGACAAAAGGATCCAGGAACGATTATGGGCTTAAACGAAGCAAGAATCCCCTGACAAGAATAAAGGATCCTCATACAGAAACAACAATTCGAAGCCGTACTCTAAGTTCAACAATCAAAATGTTCGAGCTGTTGAAGAAGGAGATGACGATGAGGATTACCCCAGCATCTCATAATATTGCTTCTCCGTAGATACCCATGGCTTAATTTGTGCCATGAAGGATCTAGAGGAGAAGGCAAGGTGGCCCTGAAATAACGAGAAGTCAACCACCTTCAGAGATAAATCCAAATGGTGTGCATTCTATGAGGATTTTGGCCACATGACGGACGATTGCATCGGTTTGAGGAGGGAAATCAGATACCTCCTAAGCAAGGGCCACTTTAAGGAACTGTTGGGAAGAAAGAAGTCCAGGATCCAGGACCTTGAAGAGGCTCCCCAAAAAGCAATTCCGCCCCCACCAGATGCTCAAGTGATCAACTTCATTTTCTGTGGCTCAGACATATGTGGAACTTCTTTCTTGGCAGCTAAGAGGCTGGCCAAGGAGACCAAGTTGGATAACGGTGAATGACTGATTATATCCACCACCTTGACAACAGAAAAAAGGATCTTCTTTGATGAAGAAGATAAATCAAGCATCCAGGATCCTCATCATGACGGTTTGATTGTTACTTTGTTTATTGTTAACCATTATGTACGCGGGATCCTTGTCGATTGTGGAAGTTCGGTCAACATCATCCAACATGATATTCTTCAGAAGATGAACATCCCAGATTCAGAATTCATCCCGAGAACGTTGGTGTTAGTTGGCTTCAGCGGCAAAACCAAGAAGACATGTGGGGGACATCAAACTCCCAATATACATCGAAGGGTTAAATTCTTACAAAAAATTTTGTGTTATAGATAACCTTTCTTATTGCAATGTTATTCTAGGCAGGCCTTGGCTACATGGGATGAAGGCAGTGGCCTCTACTTACCAAAAATGCATCAAACTACCAACTTCTTGGGGAGTAGTAAGGATAGATGGTGACCAAGTCGAAGCCAAGAACTACTATTCTTCCTCAATGAAGCTAACAGCTAAACAAACGATAGCATAGCAACCACAACAACATCCTAGGGACATGCTAGAAGCTCGCGGGAAGGACTTAAGGAAGTATCCTTGGACCCCGAGGATCCAGATGTGAAAATGTTCCTAGGATCCAGTATCCCTAGTGAGATAGAGGAGGATATAACATCCTTCCTAAAACGAAGAAAGTATACGTTTTCCTTCAAGCAGTCAGACATGACAGGTATTTCTAAGGAGGTAATTACTCACAAGTTAGGCCTTGATTTATCTGTTAAACCCGTCCATCAGAAGCGAAGGAAATTCGCTCTTGAGAGGAACACGATCATACAAGAAGAAGTTGAAAAACTTCTTAAGGCCGGTATGATCAGAGAGGTTAAGTATCCTTGATGGTTAGCTAATGTGGTTGTTGTTTCTAAAAAGAATGGAAAGTGGAGGGTGTGTGTCGATTTTACTAATTTAAACAAGGCATGCCCCAAGGATCCTTTCCCATTACACCATATAGATTCCATGGTGGATGCAACGACATGACATGAGATGCTCACCTTTATGGATGCTTCCTCTGGATTTCAACAAATTCAGATGGAACCATCTGATCAAGAGGATACAACATTCATGACTCCCACCGGCATATATTTTTATATTGCTATGCCATTCGGACTAAGAAATGGAGGGGTAACATATAAAAGATTAGTCAACATGATGTTCAAGGATCAGTTAGGCAAGACTATGGAGGTCTACATAGATGACATGGTGGTGAACTCAAAGAGGGCTGAGGATTATCTCAGAGATCTTGAAGAAGCATTTAATGTCCTTGACCAGTATAACATGAAACTTAATCCGTCAATATGCCATTTTGGTGTTAAGGATGGAAAGTTTCTAGGATACATGGTGACTAAAAGAGGAATCGAGGCAAGCCCCGAGCAAATCGAAGCCATCATCAACTTGAAATTCCCTGTGAATGCTAAGGATGCCCAGAGATTGACAGGAAGAATAGCTGCTCTCAACAGATTCATTTCCAGATCCTCAGAGAAGTGCAAATATTTCTACGACATTCTTAGGAAAAACAAAAGGTTCGAGTGGACGGAGAAGCATGAGGCTGCACTTAAAGCCTTAAAGGATTAATTATCCTCAGCACCATCTCTGATGAAGCCTGTGGATGAAGAATCCTTATATATATACCTAGCAGTTTCAGGTAATGCAGTAAGTGCCGTCCTCGTTAAGGATCATGAAGGTGAACAACACCTAGTATATTATGTAAGTAAAAGCCTCTTAGACGCAGAGGTCAGGTAATCTCACCTTGAAAAATTAATTCTTGCTTTGATTATGGCTTCCACTAAATTGAGACATTACTTTGAAACACATACTATTATTTTGAGTACTAATTATCCTGTTAAGAATGTGCTTAGAAAACCGGAATTGTCAGGAAGGATGGCCAAGTGGGCTGTGAAGCTGAGTGCATATGACATTCAGTATGAGCCCAGAATAGCTATCAAATCGCAAGCACTAGTAGACTTTGTGGCTGATTTCAGCAGTGACATGAAAAATGAAGCTGATTTAGAAGTCCAACAACTAGAAGAAACCAAAGATCCTTGGATCCTCTTCACAGATGGAACATCCAACGTAAGAGGAACGGGATTGGGCATACTACTGAAATCGCCACAGGGGGACATAATACCCCAGTCCATTGCATGTGCATTTCAAGCCACCAACAATGAGGCAGAATACGAAGCACTTATTTCAGGTTTACTTTTAGCTAAACAAATGAGGATCAAGTATCTTCAAGTTTATATAGATTCTTTACTTATAACTAACCACTTTAACGGATCTTATACCGTGAAAGGTGACAATATGATCAAATATCTAGATGTTGTGAAGGAATTAGCAAAATCCTTCGAACTGTTTAGTATAGTACATGTGCCAAGGGAAGAAAATGTTGGGGTAGATGCTTTGGCAAATTTAGCCTCATCTTTTAAGATCCCAGAAAATACAAAGATCCCAATCATCCATATACTCTCGCAAGCAATAGGAGGACAAGAAATTGGGGAGATAACAATTGACAAACAAATTGTACTTTGGGATCCATCATCCTTGAATAGTCAAGGATCCTTGATCCGTCCAATCAAAAAATACATTCAAGATGGAGAAATCCTAACTACGGAGAATCAGAAATCCCTTAAACTCAAGGTATCACAATACATTTTATTACATGATATTCTGTATTGGAAATCTCTTGCAGGTCCCTATTTGAGATGCATTGAGGATCCTGAAATACAAGAGGTACTCCAAGACTTCCACGAGGGCGATTGTGGCAACCACACAGGAGGAAGAGCATTATTCTCCCAGATACTTAGGACTGGGTACTTCCGGCCGACGCTGAAGAAGTATGCAATGGAGTATTCAAAGAAGTGTGATGCTTGTCAAAGGCATGCAAACATCCTTCATCAGCCAGCAGAACCAATGTATCCTATATCCTCTTAATGGCCTTTCATGAAATGGGGAATGGATATTGTTGGCAAGCTACTAAAGGCACCAGGTGGAAAGGTCTTTATGCTTGCTATGACAGACTACTTCTCTAAATGGATTGAAGCAGAAGCATCCGTGCAAGTCCGAGAAAGGGAAGTCATATCCTTCATAAAAAAAATATTATAACTAGATTTGGTATCCCATCTGAAATTGTTTGTGATAATGGATCCCAGTTTATTGGGAAAAGAACTACTAACTTTTGTGACAGTTGGGGCATCAAGATGATTACCTCTACTCCAGTGCATCCTGAAGCTAATGGTCAAGCGGAGTCAAGTAACAAGATAACCATCAACAATTTAAAGAAGAAACTAGGATCCAAGAAAGGAAAGTGGGCCGAAGAGCTGCCTTATGTTCTTTGGGCTGATAGGACAACACCCAAGAATGCAACAGGCCAAATGCCCTTCTCATTGGTGTTTGGCTCGGAAGCAGTAATCCCTACAGAGATGGTGGTTCCTACAGCCAGAACAAGCATCTGTGATCCTGAATACAGAAATCCTTCTCGAAGACTTGGATACTGTTGAAGAACTCAAAGACCTAGCCAAGATCAGAATGGCAGCTTATCAACAAAGGGTAGCTGGGGCATACAACAAGAGTATAAGGATCAGAAGATTTCAAGAAGGAGATTTTGTCTTGAGGAAAGCCTTCCAGAATACAACCAATCCAGCAGATGGGAAGCCAGCACACAAGTGGGAAGGTCCTTATCTGATAGAGTCGGAAGCAGGAAAGGGGGCATATCATTTGATCACCATGGAAGGTGATAGGTTACCAAGAGCATGGAATGCTATCTGTTAGGGCACGAAAATTTGACACTATGGATACGTTATCCTGAAATATGTTCTTGGATCAGTTATCCTTAGACAGAGCTATGTCAGGATCAGTGGTCCTCAGTACTTGGTATTATTAACAATTGTTTCTTGTGTGTAGGTTATTATTTAATAAGTATAACGGCTCCAAGACTTATTCCACCGGATATCTCGCTATTGGACTTGTCAAACACGTGGTCAAATGGCTGTAACACGTTTAGTGGGAGAAGTGGCGGATTTATAGGACTTCCTGTTGAGTCCCAAATAACTGAATGCTGAGGATATGTTATTCTTGAAGACATGTCTGGATCAATTATCCTTCTGAAGAGTTCCAGAGCTATGTCAAGATCATGGATCCTCGGTATTTGGTGCTGTTAATGGTTGTTTCTTATATGAAGGCTGATATTTATCAAGTGTAACGGCTCAAGGACGTGGTCTACCTAATATTATGCTACAAGTCACATCCAGCACGTGGTCAATAGTGAAGACTAAGCTAGTGGGAGTAGTGCCATAAAAATAGGAGTTAGTTAGCCTTTATTTTTATGTATATTGAGATTATGATCAAAATTAGGACTACACACCCATTAGCTGCAGACATTTGACAATACTCTGCCAAGAACTCTAGCAGTTCATACACATACACACTTAGATATTCTTTGTAATCTTTGATCATATCTCCACCTTTGTAACCCGATTTTTACCATTAATAAACTTGACGGTGATAGTTTTCACCGTCCGGGGGATTTTGTGCCAGAGATCACGATAATCATATACTCATCGACCAAAGATTACCTTGTTGATCATTGACTAAAGTAGTTCGACCAAAGATTATCTTATTAATCCTTGACCGAAATTATTTTACCAAAGATTGCCTTGATAAGTTTTGACCGAAGTAAGACTATCTTGGTTAAGGGCTTTTTCCCTCGTGATAAAACCTTTGTGTTCACCAATATTACAATTATGCACTTGTCATTAACGAGCTAGCACCTTACCTCACATAACAGATTTGGATACTTGATCTTTAGCAGATTTTTCTCCAAAACAATTTGGCGCCCACCATGGGGCAATTGGTGCTATAATCCATATTATTCTTATCATTCTCAACTTATTCATACCAAAATCACTATCAATGGACTCTCATTCAACCTCTGCTTCATCAACCATGCCGGCTATGGTTCCTCTCTCAGCAAGGACTTTGCCACCGATGCCTCCGCCAATCACGGGAACGCAACGGCCTGCTGCTGCTGGAAGCAAGACGCAACTACCAGTCTTCCAGAGCTAAAAAAATGTTGCTGCCCCGGTGGTTAGTACTAACAGTGATGTTTCATCTATGTTTTCGCAGGTTAAAGCATTCATGAAACAGCAGAATAAGACTAATCAGAGGATCCTACGTGAGATAGAGGATCTCAAGAAGAATAAGAGGCCAGCAGAGGATCTCACCCCCCTGATGCCAAGGTTGCTGGATTTCACCAGTCCAGAATCCATGGCTCAGTTCTGTCAAGGATCATCTATCCTTCAACAGGGGTCCATGGGTCAACAGACTCAAGGATCCTCGATATTTCATCCAGGATCATCTATCCTTCAACAGGGGTCCATGGGTCAACAGACTCAAGGATCCTCGCTATTTCAGCCAGGATCATATATCCTTCAACAGGGATCCATGGGTCAGCAGAATCAAGGATCCTCATATTATCGGCAAGGATCGGTCATCCTTCCACAAGGATCCTATAGTACCCAACCTCAAGGATCCTTCACCCCGAATCAAGGATCCTTCTTTCCGAATCAAGGATCCTCGGGCGTCCAACATCAACGATCTTCTGAAGTCCATGAAGGAGATATAATCCCCATGCAGACCATAGCTTCTGGAGGACCTACTTCGATTGCTGACTCCTCTTTTCCCAGATATTCGCCTTGAATACCAAACTCCACCCAGCAGAGAGGTAATTGGTTCGATCGTATATCTTTAGATACTAACCATGTTCCCATGCAGGATTCAGGTATCAACCAGGCCATGGCCAGAGAATTACAGAAGCTAAAGGATATGATATCTAGTGTCCCGGGAGTGATACGTCCAATCCTTGAAATACCGGAGGGGAGTCACAAATTATCCATATTCGCTCCGCCCATATGTGATGCTGAAATACCGAAGCGGTTTCAAACTCCCAACATGAAGACGTATGATGGGAGCACCGATCCTGAGGAACATGTAGCCCAATATCGGGAGAGAATGGAAATTAATCCTGTTCCTGAGAGACTCAAAGAGGCTTGCCTTTGTAAAGGATTTGGAGCCACACTAACGGGAGCTGCACTAAAATGGCTGCTAAGTCTCCCCCTTTTCTCGGTTACATCTTTCTCTCATTTAGTTAATTTGTTTAGCACTCAATTTTCCTGTAGTCGGAAATTTGAAAGGTTGACCAGTGATTTATATCGTGTTATCCAGCCTAGTGTTGAATCCCTTAGGGATTTCGTTACCAGCTTCGGAAAGGAAGCTCTAGAAATCCAAAACCTTTATATGACTCCTACTGTTGAAGCATTCAAGATGGGAATTCAAAAGAGCTCCCCTTTTTATGATGATTTAGTGATGACTCCATGCAGGACATTAGATGAAGTCAGAAGCAGGGCATTAAGATACATCCGCTTAGAAGAAGATAAAAAGATCCAGGATCGTCTCGGGGGACAAACGAAGCAAGAAACTCCTTAAAAGAATAAAGGATCCAGGACTAGGAACAACAACTCAAAGCCGTACGCCAAGCCCAATAATCACAACGTACGGGCAGTTGAAGAAGGAGATGACGATAAAGACTATCCTTGCATCTCCGATTATTGTTTCTCTGTGGATACTCATGGCTTGATCTGTGCCATGAAGGATCTCGGAGAAAAGGCAAGGTGGCCCTGAAAAAATGAGAAGGTTGTCGGTTTCAATGACAAATCTAAGTGGTGCGCTTTCCACGAAGATTTTGGCCACGCAACAGATGAATGCATCGGCTTACGGAGGGAAATTGGTTACCTCCTGAGCAAGGGTCACTTTAAAGAACTCTTGGGAAGGAAGAAATCCAAGATCCAAGATCCTGAAGACCTACCACAGAAAGCAACACCGCCACCACTAGATGCTCATGTGATCAACTTCGTCTCCAGAGACTACGAATTATTTCAAAATTCTTGTTCCATAAGAGAAGATCCCGTAGTAGATATCAAACTGAACAACGAGAGAAGACTGATCATCCCCACTACTCGAATGACCGATCAGAGAATCTTCTTCAATTCAAGGATCCAGGATCCTCACCATGACAAGATGGATGTGCGAACGGTTAATTTCTTTTCAGGAGGTTCTGACATATGTGGAACTTCTTTCTCTGCAGCAAAAAGACTCGCTAAAGAGATAAAGATGGATAACGGAGATCAACCATCGTGTCAACCACCTTAACAACGGACAAGAGAATCTTCTTCGATGAGAAAGACAAAATGAACATTCAGGATCCTCATCATGACGGTTTGATTATTACTTTATTTATCTCTAACCATTATGTACGCATGATCCTAGTAGATGGCGGCAGCTCGGTCAACATTATCCAACATGATGTCCTCAAGAAAATGAACATCCCGGATTCAGAAATCATCCCTAGAACATCGGTGCTAGTTGGTTTTAGTGGCGAAACCAAGAAGACACTGGGGGACATCAACCTCCCAATTTATATCGAAGGGTTAAATTCATACCAGAAATTTTGTGTTATAGATAACCTTTCCTGTTGCAATGTTATTTTAGGTAGGCCGTGGCTCCATGGAATGAAGGCTGTAACCTCAACTTACCACCAGTGCATCAAGTTACCTACTCCTTGGGGAGTTGTAAAGATAGTAGGTGACCAAGCGGAGGCCAAGAATTATTATTCATCATCAATGAAGCCAACAGCCAAGCCGACCATAGCATAGCAACTACAGCAACATCCTAGGGACGTGATGGAAGCTCAGGAGAAAGACCTTAAAGAAGTATCATTGGACCCCGAGGATTCTGAATATAAAGGTGTTCCTAGAATCCAGTATCCCAAGTAAGATTGAGGAGGATATAATATCCTTCTTAGGGCGAAGAAGATCTACCTTTGCCTTCAAGCACTCGGACATGACAGGTATTTCAAAAGAGGTAATCACTCATAAACTCGGCCTTGATTTATCTGTTAAACCCGTCCATCAGAAGCGAAGGAAATTCGCTCCTGAGAGGAACAAGATCATACAAGAAGAAGTTGAAAAACTTCTTAAGGCCGGTATGATCAGAGAGGTTCAGTATCCTCGATGGCTAGCTAATGTGGTCGTTGTTTCAAAAAAGAATGGAAAGTGGAGGGTGTGTGTCGATTTTACTGATTTAAACAAGGTATGCCCCAAGGATCCTTTCCCATTACCACATATAGATTCCATGGTGGATGCAACGGCAGGACATGAAATGCTTACCTTTATGGATGCTTCCTCTGGATTTCAACAAATTCAGATGGAACCATCTGATCAAGAGGATACAACATTCATGACTCCTACTGGCATATACTGTTATACTGCTATGCCGTTTGGACTAAGAAATGCAGGGGCAACATACCAAAGATTAGTCAACGTGATGTTCAAGGATCAGTTGGGTAAGACTATGGAGGTCTACATAGATGATATGGTGGTAAAATCAAAGAAAGCTGAGGATCACGTTAGAGATCTCGAGGAAGCATTCAACATCCTCGACCAATATAACATGAAACCGAATCCGTCAAAATGCCACTTTGGTGTTAAGGCTGGAAAGTTTCTGGGATATATGGTGACTAAGAGAGGAATTGAAGCAAGCTCCGAGCAGATTGAAGCTATCCTCAATTTGAAATCTCCTACAAATACAAAGGATGTCCAAAGGCTCACAGGAAGAATATCCGCTCTCAACCGATTCATCTCAAGATCCTTCGAGAAATGTAAAGACTTCTACGATATTCTTAGAAAGAATAAGAAGTTTGAATGGACAGAAAAACATGAGGCAGCACTCAAGTCGTTGAAGGACTACTTATCCTCAGCACCATCCTTAATGAAACCTGTGGATGGAGAATCATTGTATTTATACTTAGCAGTTTCAGGTAATGCAGTAAGTGATGTTCTCGTTAAGGATCATGAAGGCGAACAACACCTCGTATATTATGTAAGTAAGAGTCTGTTAGATGCAGAAGCCAGGTACTCTCATATTGAAAAATTAATTCTTGTTTTAATTATGGCTTCTACTAAATTGAGACATTATTTTGAAACTCATCATATTATTTTGAGAACTAATTATCCTGTGAAGAATGTTCTTAGAAAACCAGAGTTATCAGGAAGAATGGCCAAATGGGCAGTGAAGTTAAGTGCATACGATATCCAGTACGAGCCGAGAACAGCAATCAAGTCTCAAGCACTGGCGGACTTTGTGGCTGATTTCACTAGTGATCTACAAAAAGAAGCTGACTTAGAGGTCCAACAACTGGAAAAGATCAAGGATCCTTGGATCCTCTTCACAGATGGAGCATCCAACGTAAGAGGAACGGGATTGGACATACTACTGAAATTGCCACAGGGGGACATAATACCCCAGTCCATTGCATGTGCATTCCAAGCTACCAACAATGAAGCAGAATACGAAGCACTTATAGCAGGTTTACTCTTAGCCAAAAATATGAGGATCAGGTATCTTCAAGTTTATATGGATTCTTTACTCATTACTAACCACTTTAACGGTTCTTATACCGTAAAAGGTGAAAATATGATCAAATATTTAGAAATTGTGAATGAATTAGCAAAATCCTTCGAAGTGTTTAGTATAGTACAGGTACCAAGAGAAGAAAAATACCGGGGCAGACGCTTTGGCAAATTTAGCCTCATCCCTAAAAATACCAGAAAATACCAAGATCCCAATTATTCACATACTCTCGCCAGCAATAGGAGAGCAAGAAGTTGGGGAAATAACAAATGATAAGCAGATTGTGCTTTGGGATCCATTATCCTTGGACAATCAAGGATCCTGGATCTTCCCGATCAAAAAGTACATACAAACAGGAGAAATTCCAACAACAGAGAATCCCAGATCCTTCAAACTCAAGGTATCACAGTACATTTTATTAGATGATATGCTATATAGAAAATCTCTTGCAGGTCCATACTTGAGGTGCATCGAGGATCCTGAGATCAAAGAAGTACTCAAGGATTTTCATGAAGGAGACTGCGGCAACCACACAGGTGGAAGAGCACTATTTTCTAGGATACTTAGAACCGGATACTTCTGGCCAACAATGAAGAAGGATCCAGTGGAGTATTCAAGGAAATGTGATGCTTGTCAAAGACATGCAAACATCCTTCATCAGCCAGCGGAGCCTTTATATCCTATATCCTCCACATGGCCTTTCATGAAATGGGGTATGGATATTGTAGGCAAGTTACCAAAAGCACCCGGTGGAAAAGTCTTTATGCTCTCCATGACTGACTACTTCTCTAAATGGATTGAGGCAGAAGCATTTGTACAAGTTCGAGAAAGGGAAGTAATAACTTTTATTAAACGAAATATAATAACTAGATTTGGTATTCCTGCTGAATTATTTGTGATAATGGTTCCCAGTTTATCAGGAATAGAACCACTAACTTTTGTGACAGTTGGGGCATCAAAATGATTACTTCCACTCCGGTTCATCCTCAAGCCAATGGTCAAGCAGAGTCTAGAAACAAGATCATCATCAACAATCTAAAGAAGAAGCTAGGATCCAAGAAGGGAAAATGGGCTGAAGAACTTCCTTACGTTCTTTGGGCAGACAGAACAACTCCAAAGAATGCAACAGGTCAAACACCCTTTTCAGTGGTGTTTGGATCCAAAGCAGGAATTCCCACAGAAAAGGTGGTTCCTACTGCGAGAACGAGCATCCGTGATCCTCAAACCAATGAGGATATCCTTCTTGAAGACTTGGATACTATAGAAGAACTCAGAGACCTTGCAAAGATCAGAATGCCATCTTATCAACAAAGGGTAGCTGGGGCATACAACAAAAATATCAGAATCAGAAGATTTCAACAAGGAGATTTGGTGTTAAGGAAAGCCTTCCAAAACACAACAAATCCGGCTGATGGGAAGCTAGCGCCCAAATGGGAAGGACCTTATCAGATTGAGTCGGAAGCAGGAAAGGGAGCATATCATTTGCTTACAATGGAAGGCTGACTACCAAGAGCATGGAATGCTATCCACCTAAAGAAAATTTTTTTCTAATTAGGATCCAATATCCTGAGAGGATATATTATCCTTAAAGGATCAAGGATCCTAAAATCGGTAATATCTATCTGATTACTTATTCATTTTGTATTCTTGTTATTCTAAGGATAATATATTTTTAACGTTTATCTCTTCCAAGTTTTTAAGTAACCACGCAGATTCTAGTGAGAAGTTCAATGTCTAGGAGGTTGGCCACCTCTCCTTTACATATAAGGTACTTTACTATTTCCCTTGGCCTTGCCCACGATTGGGTATGACCCCTGATGGTCATATCCCCTACGGTTTAAAGGTTTTCACCTTTCTCACGATCGCCAGTTGCACACGCTATCCGATGTATAGTCCGGGGCAGCGGGACCAGTACATGCTTAGTGGCTGACAATTTCGTTGTCTCCGGCTATATGGAGGATCCTACGAATAATGGTAGATGTACCATTTCCTATGGTTTAAGGAGTTTTCACCTCTTCTCAAAGGCCTTGTCGCCAGTTTAATCCTAAGGTTTAAGGGGTTTTCACCTCTTCTCAACGGCCATGTCGCCAGTTTAACATCCGTATTTGGGCTTGTCCCCAGTTTGGGCTTGTCCCCAGTTGCATGGGCTTGTCCCCAGATTACACGGGCTTGTCCCCAGATTACATGGGCTTATCCCCAGATTACACGGGCTTGTCCCCAGTTGCACGGGCTTGTCCCCAGTTTATTTTATGGGCTTGTCCCCAGCTTGTTGGATTTAATCCCAGTTAACATTATAAGTTGTTTGCAACAGAGTTTCTAAGTTCATTATGAAGATCAAGACTTATGGATTCAAAATCCTTAAATTGCTTCTACCAGGATCACAGAAGGATCATTACTGATGGTAACCTAGGTCTAATTAGACCTTACGGTATGATTTCTGTTTATCGGTTTACACTTATTTGATTTTAGTTTATATCTTCATAGATATAAGGATTCATTATTCTCAATTTATTTTTATAAGGATTTAAGATCCTGGTTTATTTTTGTAAGGATATTTTATCCTAAAAACTTTTTACTAAAGAATATTTCTTAAAACTTTCAACAAGTCTAAAGCTATATCAGACAAACTTTCAAAATAACAGACAATCAACAGATAGTTAAAAGATACTATTTACTAAACTTACTTGCAATTACCAAAAATCTTAACCCGGATTTCACCATTCGAAAGATGGAACATCTGCCCGGGTTAAACAAGTATTACTAGCTGTTCATGATTTGCAGGAAGAATAAGAGCTTTCTGATATATAGCCTGAAGGGAAGTTCTCAAGGAAACTATATATATATATATATATATATATATATATATATATATATATATATATATATATATATGTGTGTGTGTGTGTATGTGTGTGTGTGTGTGTGTGTGTGTACTGGTCTCTTGGCCTAGCCCACGATTTGGTATGACCCGATGGTCATATCCTCCAAGGTTTAAAGGTTTTCACATTTCTTACGAATTAGAGTTTCTACACTCTCGCCTGTAGCGCACGCTATCCAACGTATAGTTCAGGGCAGCGGGACCAGTACACGCTTAGTGGCTGACAATTTCGTTTTCTTTGGCTATATGGAGGATCCTACGATTTATGGTAGACGTACCATACCACCGGTTTATAACATCCTCATGTTATCTCACGTCTGGGCAAAATCCCGGTCTGGGCGAGTCCCCAGTTAACGTCCGTATATTGGGCCAATCCCCAGTTTGGGCTTGTCCTTAGTTTATAGGCTTGTCCCCAGTTTTTGGGTTTGTCCCCAGTTTTTGGGTTTATCCCCAGTGTTTGGGCTTGTCCCCAATTGCACGGGCTAGTCCCCAGTTTATTATTTGGGCTTGTCGCCAGCTTAACGGGTTTAACCCTAATTAATATTATAAGTTCTTTGCAACAGATGTTCTACGTTCGATAACAAGAATCAAGACTTATGGATTTAAGATCCTTAGCTTATTTCTACAAGGATCACCGAAGGTTCTATTACTATGGTAACTTAGGTCTACTTAGACCTTATGGTATGATTTCTATTTGCCCATTTACATTTGTTTAACTAAGACCCTTATAAATATTTCCGGTTTCAAGATTTCAAATCTTTAAATTTTTTCTAAGGACATTCTATCCTAAAATTTTTCTTTTAATTACCTCTCTTAAGGATATTATATCCTAAAATGTTCGCTCAAGATTATTTCTTAAACTTTCAATAAAACTAAGATTATATCAAATAAGCTTTCAAAAGAATAAATAACAAAGCAATTAGTCAAAAGATTTAGATTATTATTAATGTAAGTCACCTGGACTTATCCAAAATTCTTAACCCGGATTTCACCATACAAAAGATGGACCATCCATCTGGGTTAAGGCAAGTTGTTACTAACTATTAAACTAAGTGCAGGAAGATAAAAGTCAGAGGCACCAAAGGTTTCATCCCCACAAACAGAGGATCCATCCACCTTCGGTACCCCTGAAGATTGTCTTAAGGATCACTGATCCTTAAACCCTAATCACTACTGTCTATTAAAAACCATAACCATTGTTCATAAAAACATCATTAAACAAAATAAAGAAAACGAGCTCGGGCCTTGTCTTCTGTATCCTTCATCGCCCGTTTAAGCGGCTGCTTCACCCTCCGCGGTTGCTTCCTTTCCTTCCTCAATCTCCATAACATCCTTAGCCCCGCTAGTTCCAGCCTCGTTTCCCTCTGTCATCTCCACATCCTCTTCACCACCAAGAGCCGCTAGAGCAGTCTTCCACTTCTTCACGTCCCAGGTCGCCTTATCTTTGCCTCTTCTGTGGCCTACTTCACCTCTTCTCGACGTTGAGCTTCTGCTAGGATAGCTGATCCTCCAAATGCTTCTTGTCCTTCGAAAGCTGGATTAAAGATTTTTCCTTTGTCACCACCACAGTTCCCATCCCAGACAGCTTCTCACTCATATGGTTCACAATTTTCTAATAATGGTCTTTGCAAGTGTTCACAGCCTATAGCCAACAATTTAATCAAGGTTAAAAGGATATCGGATCCTTAAATTCAAGACGACAGGATATAAGATACTTACAGTGAGAATCACGTCAAAGTGGGTTTCAGGCTCAGAAGATCTCTTTCTCTTAGAAGCAGCTGACTTGGCTCTGGTAGTTGCAGTCTTTGGATCAGAAGTGGTTGCCGCTTTCAAAGCCTCCTTTTTGATAGTTTGGGGAGTAATAATGACGTCGACGTCCTCCAAAGAAAACTTGCTAGCAGACTTCTGAGACGTTTGATCACCTACAAGGATAAGTTAACAGATAAGTATTCTATATAATATTATTTATTTCAAATTATTATACTAATCTTACTTGACATATTGGAGTATGAGGAGATTTCACAAAAAGCTTCGACAAATCGGGCTTGAAAAGTTCTAACCTCGGAATCTAGTGCAAGGAATTGTTTTGTTTTCTCCTCTGTTCCAGGTAGCTTAGCAAGGGAAGCGAATTTCTCAACTGCAAATAAAGAAGATTCAAAGTTAGATCAGTCAACTCAGATCATGTCTTTGTTGAGGATCCAGGATCCTACCCTTTCTGACCCATTTTATAGGTAGGTCAGCCCCGCCGGGTATGGAGTCGCGTTTGATTAAGAAGAATTGAATCCTCCAAAAGGAATCATTCAGAGTGACTTTTAAAATCGGATGGGGTTGTCGAGGTTTGGATTTCAGAATGAATCGGGCAGGACCATGAGTAGTAATGGTATAAAGATGAGACAATTCCTGGACACTGAAGTCGATTTTTTCTTCCTCGATAATTCTTTCAATGGTGCCTAGAACTCTCCAAAGCATTGGCATAGCCTGGATGTAGGATATGACAGTGGATTCAAAGAAACTTTGTGTAAAAGGAGGGAACGGATATCGATAACCGATGAGAAAAGGCCAAGCCGGAAAACACACCAGCTTTGAGAATAGACATCACATCGAACGCCGAAATCGTACGGTCAGAACACGGTTTCCGGTGGAAATAGTGAGCGATACTCATCGATCTTGGAGTCTGTGAGCTTACAGATCTCAATAGACGGATTATCTATAAGGTTTTGAGGTTGCATCTCCGTCAACCCGGAATCATCAAAAAACTTATCAGACTGGTAAGAGGGAGGAGAAGAGGAAGAGGCGACTGGCATTGTTATCAAAATAATAAAAGAGCAAAGATAGAAAAGAAGGATACCTGCTGAACGGCCGGGATATGTGATTATAAATGGATTATAGGAATCACATATAGGCGGTTACGATTATATCAAGGGTTGGATGATAAATGTCTCTAACGGCTGTCTTATCAACTAATCTTTTGTAGCAAATTCAAATTTCAAAATGCCAGCTGTAAAGCATAACACCCGCCATTTTGGGGGCAAATGTTAAGACAAATAAATTTTGTCTATGAGGATATGTTATTCTTATTGACAGATCTGGATCTATTATCCTCCTGAAGGGTTCCGGAACTGTGATAGGATCGAGGATCCTCAGGTATTGGTATTATTAACGATTGTTTCTCGTGTGTAGGATGATATTTATCAAGTGCAATGGCTCTAAGACTTAGTCCACCATTTATTTCACTACTGGACTTCAACAGCACGTGGTCAAAATGCACAAAGGAAGAGAGTGGAGAAATGGCGGATTTATAGGGCTAGTTAGTTAGTTGTTGAATTTTTCTTTTCTTTAAAAATCGAGTCTATGATCAATTCTAGGTCACACAGTTACACTCGCACACTTTAGCTGATAGCTCTTTGTAATCACATTCACTTAGCATTATTGTACTCGTTGATCATAAACTCCACCCATTGTAACCCTATTTTCCGTTATTAATAAAGTGGTGATAGTCAATTGTCGTCACCTGGGGTTTTTTTCCTTTGATCTAAACAAGATCAAGGGGTTTTTCCTCGCAACAAATCACGGTGTTCATCTTGATTTCGTTCATATATTCGTTGTTATCATTTTAGCACTAAACCTCACAAAACAGATTTGAATACATTATCCTTAATAGATTTTTGTCCAAAACAAATGTTATGTTAGAATTATCAAAACTAGAGAAATAGATCATAGCTTATATCTCATCATTTCTAAGTACAACATAAGGATCCATGTTTTATCTTGACTAAGGTATCAAAGTATTCTTTTTACCATTTCTAGTTTCCAAAAACATGAGTTAACATGAATGATTATAAATCATCAACTTTGATGTATTGAGTTAAAGTGATAAAAGATTTATTCATCAATGGATAATTGCAAAATAACCATGTACTATACCAAACTAAACCACATGTTTCACATAATCATCAAGTAAAACAAAGCTTCTTCATAGATTATAGATGGTAATTTGGAGTTTAGATCATGATGAGCATTATTATGAACATAAAAAGAGATGATGATAACAAACACATGATTAAACTAGAACAATCTAACCAAAAGTTGATGAATCTCCCTTCTTAATGATGATGGGTTCTGGTGATGTTGATGATGATGGATGATGATGATAACCTCCAATCCTTCAAACTCCTCACAAGATCTTCAATATGAGTGTAATGTGGGTATTTTTATAAGGGAAACCCGTTTAGAGATCTTCTTCAAGCACACCAAGTGAGCGCAACTTAAGCCTCTATTTATAGGCTGTCTGGAGGAAGGGGAACGACCCCGTGCTTAATGAGGCACGGCCCCGTGTTCACGTGTCCCTGTTGCATGTTTTCAGATTGTACATGATGACTCACCACGGGGGCGTGCTTATGAGGCACATCCCCATGCTTTTTATTGACATGTGCTCAAATTCATTTTGTCTTATATGAAGGTGACCACGGCCTCGTGGTAGAGGAGGCACGTCCCCGTGCTTTTGTCTTCAGTATTTGTCTTTTCTTGTGATTAGAAGCATTGGGGCGTTGTTCTTGGGGCACATGGGCGTGTTTCTTAGTTTTATTTCGTTTTCTTCCATTTTTTTTTCTTTTTGCTTGTTTCTTCGTTTGAGGCTTGGGTTTAACTGAATTTGCATTTTATTATGATAAGTAGACTTCTGAGCTATGTTATTTTATAGAAGTTGCAGTTTTTAGAGAATATTTGATGCTGAAAAGATGTATTATTTTATATACATCAAACATCCCCACACTTGAACCTTGCTTATCATCAAGCAAGCTACTTATAAATATTCTCTAAAATAGCAAGTTAGGACCATAGCTTCAGATATTCCCAAAAGAGTTCTAAGAAAATGGGAAAAAAATACCTTAAATCATAGGAATATATGTAGTGATATATAAAAAGATGATTTGTTTTTATGAGCTTCTGTTTATACAAAACGTCATGTTCTCACAATGTTCACTCTCACTCGGTTTATATATCTGATCATACCTGTGATGTATGTATGTGAACACTCTTAGTCAGAATGTGACCTGTGAAAAATAAACTTGTAACAAGTTCAAATCTCCACCATGTGAAGGGTTGCATAGATCAGAGGGTAATTCGGGTTGGTTTTGTCTGAATCGGGATTGGGTGTTTTTTGGTGGTTCAAGGGTTTCGGTTAATGAGGATGGTAAATACAACTTCTGTTGATTCTCGGGAGTCTTAAGATGTCTTCAGTGGTCAGCTTTTTCTCCTGTTTGTGAAACACATTTTTTTAAACAAATGATGTGGTCTAAATTATACATATTATTATATAAGTATTTCCTACACTTTTAATTGGGTTTGAGCTAGTTTTTATTAATAATCACTCATAATTGGTTCATACTTAGAATTTAAAGGTTTCTGGAGACAATGAGCCAATATACATGGACCATATTCAAATAAATTATATAGATGGGTATTATCTTATATTATGTTATGTTACTCTTTATCTGTTCAAATTAAAATACCATGATGGTTAGAAAATGAATGATTCGTTCTAGACTTTATTATGTGGACTGGGAAAAAGACTACAGTGGTTTATGTCTTGGATTTTAATAAATGATTATATACTTACAAACTCTATATTCTTTCGTGAACAGTGGCGTAAAAAGGAAAATGTATGGATTACTAATTGGGCCACCACATAGAGTTAATTGATGGCAAGGCTCACGTGAATTAAAAGAAGAATTAAAAAAGCCCATGTGAATAAATCACGTAACCTATTGTCATCCAATATATAAAGTAGGCGACGACAAATATTATGGAGAGGAGGTCAGACGCAAGCCAGAGGAGCCACCCTTAGTGGTGGCTGGGATTCGGGAGCCAGTAAAGAAAAAGAAAGCAAGCATCTAGGCACGTCAACTATTTCTTTATGAACCTTAATACTTATTTTATATTTGTTTCGTTCATTATTATGGTTGGCTAACTTGTTATAAAGCCTGGGTTTGGATGAATACTTTTTATACTCGTTTTGTTTTCGGTTTGGATTATTATTGATTGGTTAATTCTTTGGTAAACTTTTTATTGTATTTGGTTGTGATACATATGCGTATTTGGTATTAATTTATTATCAGTTTTTGTTCCATATGAGTCTTTGTGAACGTCTTTCATGTATGGATGCATATTAGGTTACTTACTGTGTGTTTGTAATGGTTTATAGTTAGCGTATTCCATAGGAACGGTAATTGAGAGTTTAGAGATGCCTTATATTCTGTCACTTGAGAGACCGTGAGGTAATTAAGTGTCGTCTGTTTTGGTCTTTTGCGGGTTTGGGTAGTGATTGCATGGGAGTGAGTTACCCTAGATTCTTTTAGATTCTTACAGATCCGAATTATAACCGAATTTAATAAAAATACCCCTTTACGCCTTATGGGTGTTTTGTGATTAGAGAGACCGGGAGGTAATTTAATCTTTGGGTACCTTAGCATAGTTAGGTAAGGTGAGGCCGGGAGGTGATCCGAGCCATTAAACCGTTGAGCTTTACATGATATTAAGGGTTCTTAAGTATTGTTGGTGAGACCGGGAGGTGATCTACCTTACTATAGTTATTCCTTAAGTTTCATATTTTTAGAATACGGTACCAATCATAAATCCAATTCCGAGAGTTTACGAGTTGACTAGTAGGATTCCTTGCCTAGGTAGTTGTTCTCCCTATTTGAGTTCTAAACCGATTTGTTTGTGTCAGTTTTAGTTTAAGTATTATTTAGTTTATATTTAATAATTAAAAAAGACAAAAATCAATAAAATTAATTTATTTAAGTAATTAGTCAGAGTCTAGCTTAGGTGTCGCTAGTGTCCTTTGGGTTCAATATCCGGACTTCATTAGGCTTTACTACAGTTGGTAGGTACACTTGCTTGTCTAGTGGTCTAGCATTAGGATAGTCTAGATTTATAAATTTAAAATTAGAGTGTCTAGGTTAGATTAAGTTTTTATAGGCCGTTTCTCACATCAACAAACCTAGTGACTCTTTTAAGGTCAGATCATCAAGGCCTGTTTTGTCGAGGATGTGAATCAGTTCTTCATCAATCCTGCTCTGAACATAACTCCTAACTCTAATGGATCGTTCGGCTTTGAGCCTAATAGCCCCCACCTCATTAGTTCGGTATATTCATGTTAAGACTGAGTTTGAAATTTTCTACATCTTCCTTCGTGGGACCAGTTTTTGCATCCTAAGCATCATTCGTATCTTTTTGCTCTTATTCTCATTGCGCTTATGGAAACTCCACAAAATAGTGGCCATTGTTCGTTTTGGCGCCACTTTTTCCTCACCTCATTGCTAAAGAGAAAAACTCTCTCCCTAAGTTCTGGATGCAACCTAGGTTTTGTGAAATGTATGCAGTAAAGGAAATTGAAATCGAAAGAATGCACCCACGGCCATAAAAAGTATCCAACCAAACAAACAAATAAGTGACAGAATGTAATTTGTTCAAACAAGCATAATAATAATGTCATGAAAATACTACCACCTGAGGCCATACCCTTATCAGACCTACCATCGCCGCTGCTCATCAATTACCCGTGTCCGGGTCGAACGGTTCCTACTGCATGTCCATTCGATATCCCAAACGATCAATCTCTCGCCTCGTTTCCACATATTCTGCTGCTCGCTGTGCGTCAGATGCAGCAATTTGTCCTGTGATCCTGTCAAACGATGCGGTAGTGTTAGCTTGGAATTGGTCAATGAGGCCGTATACGCCCTCTAGTGAGTATCGTCTATCATGTGACGAGCTAGGGCCGACCCCTGATGAAGATGGGCCTCCCTGCTGGTGGTAAGTTTGGTGGCATGTCTGTCGGGGTGGTGATCCTCCTCTCCTCTCAGGATCGTCCTAGATCATCATGTCGGCAGGGTCCTCGGGATCCCAAACCTGATTATAGGCATCATGAAATCTCTACACTTCCGGGTCTCTGCTGATCTACTGGGCCATCTGCATGCTGATACAAAAACCAAGGTTAAGAGCAATCAGGTATGGGCTACGGGTTCCTTCTCTGTCTGCATGGTAAGCTTTATACAACTTATAGATCCACGGTCCACCAAA
Source organism: Bidens hawaiensis (assembly GCF_021521415.1). Lineage (NCBI taxonomy): Eukaryota > Viridiplantae > Streptophyta > Magnoliopsida > Asterales > Asteraceae > Bidens > Bidens hawaiensis. Next base: position 91,159 of record NW_027495530.1, on the reverse strand, counting down.
AATCGGGGTATTTCGGCTTTTTGCATTTTCATTCGTTGTGAACAGTTTACAGAACAGTTAAGTGATGTTGCGCGTTGTGTCAGACTTCATGCAATACAGGGCCCATAAATACCTTAAGTTCACAACCCCTTCACTTTGACCACGTGCTGTGACAGTGTGGCTAAACAAGCGGTGAATGTATCTCATAAGTGGATCGCGTAATGCCGTGCTCTTTGAGTTGCTTACAATGTAGGTTTCATCCCCGTAGCTTAACTGTTGCCATGCTTGTACCCGTGTGTTTCCAGCCCCTGCGTTTTCACCAGCATCTTCATCTGCGAATGTGGTTGCGGCTGTGTACCAGATAGGGCTGTCTGTTTCATCAGTTGTGTAAATTCCCAAATCAATACCCAACTGGGTCATTGATGTCGTGTACCATATTCCCCCACACCTGAATTCCACAACCTCTTCATCCCACATGTTTAAATTTCTCATCTTAAATGATAAAGAGGCTAAGAATTCCTTTGTTAATTCGGTGATAGCTTTCCCTTTTTGACTAAAAAGCCGTCGCCATGGTCCTTTCACAATAGACTTGTATCTATTCCAATGATTAACTTGAATTAATGTATCCTCGCAAGCATAAAAGTTCGGTTCTGGAAAGCGTCGGTTAAGGTATGCCATTCGAGTCTGGGCTCTTTGATCCCTTTCAGTGCGTTCTGGGAAGACTAGGAATGCATGTACATCGTCCCCATACTCGGCCATCTGCAATTCATACCTAATTTAGTTAAATTCTAACAAAAATTTTGGAAAAGCTCGAACAGAACCGAAACCATGGTCCCGTGCTTTTAGAAGCACGACCCCATGTTTTGTATCAACACGGTATCGTGCTTTTGGAAGCACGGCCACATGCTTCATGTCTTTTGGAAGTTTAACCTAATTCCTGATTTCGACTTTTTGTTGACCAGATGGTGATCACGGGTCGTGTTTCATAAAGCACAGCCCGTGTTTCTAATCCAAAATCTACCACAAACAAGGCTCGAACTTACGATTCCAACCGGTTTTGACATGTTATTCGGGTTTCAAGTGTTTAACAAATCATCTAAGATCCGAACCCGAATCGTTTTTCTCAACAAAACACAAGTATAAACCTATCTAATAATTCATTATCCCCATCTAATTTCCGGGTTTGTACCCGATTTTATCAATTTTTGAGATTTGGGGTTTGATTTAGACCTAAATTGATATATTTGAACATTAGATTCGATAAATTAACATACCTTTGTTGGAATTCAAATATTTGAGGCAAAAAATTGTGAAATTGGTGAAAGTCGGCGGTGTTCGGTGTTAGAATGAAGTGGTGTTAAGGTTAAGTGTTTGGAATTGTTATTTTATTGAAATAAAAATCGTAACTGCACTGGACACAAAAGCACGGCCTCGTGCTTTTGGAAGCACGGCCCGTGCTGCATGAAGCAGTCAGTTTCCTTTTTATTTGCTGTTTATTTTTCGAGCTGGTTTGTTTTTTTAACTAGTTTTCTTTAAGGATTTATGGTTAAGATAAAAATTAAAAGTCCTACTCTTCATTAAACATAAAACACTTAATTAAACATAATTAGAAAAGAAAAGTAAACAACAATCCCGAATCATGAAATATCAAACTAGCAAGTGTAACTCCTTACGAGACAAAGTCTGGACTTCTAACGACCACCATTCCCGAGCAAGTCTTGAATGTGTGGTGGGGCTCTTTTAGCTTCCAAGAGCTCGGAAAGCTTTTTATCGAGCTTCGTGATCTCCTGGTTAAGATAATTGAGCTTGAAATCCACATCCTTGTTGTGGCTATCCACAACATGGAACTTCTCAAACCGCAGTAGTTTGACTTTGTTGGTCAGCTCGATTAGACGAGCCTCAGTTTGGATGCTACTTTCGACTTGGTCTCTCACAATGCATTGGAGCCTCATGATTTCTTCCTCAAGGTTTGAGGAAGAATCACCATGCTTGCCCCTTCTCACTGGCCTCCATTCCATTTTCTTACTTTCAATTTCAGTAAACTTATGTTTCGTATGAATGGAATAGTGAGTTTTGCTTGCATTTTATAGAAACTGTAAGGTCGAGCACGGCCCCGTGCTGCTAGTGAATAAATTTTTCTGATTCAGAGAATTGTACGGAGTCAGCGCGTATCAAGCTGAAGATTCTAGGGTGATCACGGCCCCGTGCTTCAAGAAGCACGGCCCCATGCTTTTTGTCACTGAAATTTTATTTGATTTTTCAGCCAAACGTGGAGCCGGAATTTTTAGAATGATGTTTAACATGTTATTTTAACAATTTGATCATCCTAAAATTACTTTTCATTAAAACTGAAAGTCCTAAAACAATTATGGGATAAGCTCGGTTTTCCTAAAGACGTAAAATTACTCGGGTTAAGCCCGAGGGTCCTAGCACAATGTGCCCAGTGCACTTGTTTACACAAGAAAATAGAAATTAAGGTTCCTAGATCTCTCCGAAGGGTTCTCCTCCACCGAATGGTTATGGTGGAGGAAAGTACGTGAAACCGAGAACTTGAACCTGGAGTTATTCGTTAATGTCTCGAAGCTCCATTTTCATCTTCTCCACCGATTCGGTGAGTTGAACGAGACGCATCTCTGCAAGGAGATTCATTTCGGTGAGTTCTTTGACGAGTTCTTGAAGCTTCATTAAAAGTTCGGTTTTGGATACGTGTCAGGTTTTGTTCCTCGGTTGGCGAGGCACTGGGATTGCTTCGCTCATCTCAGTAGGCATGTTGTGATCTCAGGGGAGAGTGTTTGTAATTGGTTTGGCGCAAGAAATGCATTGGCAAAGGGTGCCTTTTATAGCCAACCAGTTTCCAGGCACGGCCTCGTGCTTTTAGAAGCACGGCCCCGTGTTTGTGTTCTAACAATTCTGTTACAAACCAGTCTGACTGAGATTTTTGCAGCTAAGATTTCGGCCCGCACTTTGTGGCACGGGACCGTGCTTCTTGGAGCAAGCCCCCGTGTTTTATTGGTTTGGGCGGAGGGTTAGTAACTCCGAAACTTATTCGAATGGGCCATCGATGTAAAGTTTTAACCGATGTCCATCGACTTTGAACTTGTGGCCATTAGAATTTGAGATCTCAACTGTCCCATAGTCAAAATCTAATTCAACTACGTATGGACCTGTCCAGCTATATTTCATTTTTCCAGGGAAAAGACGTAGACGTGTGTTGTATAACAGAACTCGATCGCCAATTTGAAACTTCTTGTTTCCTTTCAAATGTGTTTCGTGTAAATGTTTAGTCTTTTCTTTGTAGGACCAGGAGTTTTCATAGGCCAGTGCCCTTAATTCATCTAGCTCATGAATCTGATCTTCTCTGTTTTTACTGGTGGATTTAAAATCAAAATTCACTACTCGGAGAGCCCAATAAGCTTTGTGTTTTAATTCTACGGGTAGATGACATGCTTTTCCATAAATGAGTTTGAAAGGTGTTGTTCCTATAGGGGTTTTGTAGGCTGTCCTAAGGGCCCACAAAGCATCATCTAACTTTTCTGACCAATTCTTGCGATTCAATCCTATAGTTCTTTCAAGTATCCTTTTAATTCCCCGATTCGTGACTTCTACTTGCCCTCTAGTCTAAGGATGATATGGTGTTGCCAGTAGGTGGTAGACTCCATATCGTGCTAAGACTTTGCCCATTAGTGCATTACAGAAGTGAGTACATTTGTAGCTAATTAGGGCTTTCGGAGTACCGAAGTGTGAAAATAACTTTTTCCGAAAACGTACAACTACTCGGGCATCATTTGTAGGAAGAGCTTGTGCTTCCACCCATTTAGACACGTAGTCGACTGCCACAAGGATTCCGAATGAGTTAGGAAATGGGCCCATGAAATCTATTCCCTATAAATCAAAGACTTCACATACTTGAATGCCTTTTTGAGCCATCTCATTTTTGGCTGAGATGTTCCTAGCTATTTGACAAGCATCTCATGCTTGGATCAAAGCATGTGTGTCCTTATATATGGTGGGCCAGAAATATTCTGCATCAAACACTTTCCTAACCGTGGTGGCAGTACTGTGGTGACCACCAGTTGGTCCTTCATGGCCGTGTTTGAGGATATCTAAGGATTTCTTTCCTGATACACACCTATGAACAACCTGATCGACACCTATCCTAAACAAGTATGGATATTCCTATAAATAGAACTTAAGATCAGAAAAGAACTTCTTCTATTGTTGATGTGTTAGCCCTTTTCTAAGGATTTTACAAGCCAAGTAGTTTGCGAAATCGGCAAACCAAGGACTTTCATCCTCCTCTTGGATGACTGCTGGGATATGCATGAGAACTTCATGTGGGAAATTATCGTTGTTAATTTCTTCCTGATGTTCTTTTGAAGCTGGGCATTCTAAGTGTGAAAGATGGTCTGCGACTACATTTTCTGCTCCTTTCTTGTCTTTGATTTCTATGTCGAACTCTTGGAGTAGGAGAATCCATCGGGTGAGTCTAGGTTTGGCACCATGCTTGTTGAATAGGTATCATATGGTGGCATGGTCAGTGTAAACTATGGTTTTGGAAAGAACTAGGTAGGATCTAAATTTTTCAAAGGCAAAAACTAGTGCTAGTAACTCGTTTTCTGTTGTGGTATAATTTTCTTATGCATCATTAAGAGTTTTACTAGCATAGTTAATTGGTTGAAAATGTTTCTCTTTGCGTTTTCCGAGTACGGATCCAACTGCAAAGTCACTTGCATCGCACATGATTTCGAAAGGAAGGGTCCAATCGGGTGCAGTCATGATTGGTGCGTTGACAAGTTTGTCTTTTAATGTGTTTTTTGATTCAACACATCCTTCAGAGAAGACGAATGGTGTGTCTTTCTCCAAAAGTTTAGTCATAGGTCTAGCAATTTTGAAGAAGTCTTTTATGAAACGACGACAGAATCCCGCATGACCTAGAAAACTTCTAATGGCTTTGACTGAAGTTGGTCGTGGAAGTTTAGAGATGGTTTCTATTTTTTCCCTATCAACTTCCAATCCTTCTTGAGATATCTTATGACCGAGAACAATGCCCTTTTTGACCATAATGTGGTATTTTTCCCAGTTGAGTACTAAATTTACTTCTTCGCACCTATCTAACATTTTGTCTAGATTTTTTAGACCATGATCGAATGAGTCTCCAAAGACTGAAAAGCCGTCCATAAAAACTTCCATAGAGTGTTCGATCATTTCATGAAAGATGGCCACCATTCAACGTTGGAAGGTGGCTGGAGCATTACATAGCCCAAATGGCATTCTTCGGTAGGAGAAGGTTCCATACGGACATGTAAAGGTAGTTTTCTCCTGATCTTCAGGAGCAATGGGAATCTGAAGGTATCCGGAGAATCCATCAAGAAAACAATAGAATATTTTTCCAGATAAACGTTGAAGCATTTGATCGATAAAATGAAGTGGAAAATGATCTTTTCTTGTGGCGTCATTAAGCTTCCGGTAGTCAATGTAAACTCGCCAGCCTGTGATGGTCCTCATCGGGATTAGCTCGTCCTTCTCGTTCATTACAACTGCCATTCCTCCCTTCTTGGGTACTACTTGCACTGGACTAACCCAAGGTGAATATGAGATTGGGTAGAAAAATCTTGCATCAAGGAGTTTGATCACTCCTTTCTTCACCACATCTTGCATGTTGGGATTGAGACATCTTTGATGTTGGACCACGGGTTTGTATTCTTCCTCAATGAGGATTTTATGAGTACAAAAGGAAGGGCTGATGCCTTTGATATCCATGATCTTCCATGCGATAGCCTTTTTATGGTTTTTCAGAACCTTAAGAAGTTCGTCTTTCTCTTTTTAGAAAGGTGAGATGAAATAATTACCGGGAGTTGAGCGTCTTTTTCTAGAAAGGCATATTCGAGATGGTTTGGGCTGGTGGTTCTTCGATTGATGTTTTTGATTTTTCATTATGTTCAGTGATCTCAAATACTACTTCTGATGTTTCTTGATAGTTATTGATAGTATTGAGATTATCGTGTTCTAAGGTGGGTTTAATGTCTGCATCAGTTAAGATCTGTGTTTCTAATGGGGTGTTAATGGAATATTTCCGCACATAGCAACTCACGATGGAATCGATGATGTCGACACAATATAATGTGTCATCGTGATGTTGCAGATGTTGCATAGATTTTCCTATGTCAAAAGTGATAGCCTCTTCATTAATCCTGAGAGTGAGTTTGCCGGTGCAAACGTCAATGATAGCCTTTGTAGTTGCTAGAAAGGGTATTCCTAAAATCATAGGTACACTTTTGTCTTCTTCCATATCTAGAATTAAAAAATCTAATGGGCAAACAAATTTGCAAATTTTGACAAGCATGTTTTCAACAATTCCCCGAGGATATTTAACGGATCGGTCAGCTAACTGAATGCTCATGCGGGTGGGCTTTGGTTCTCCTATCCCTAGTTTTGCAAAAATCGCATAAGGAATTAAGTTAATTCTAGCCCCTAGGTCGGCCAGGGCATTGCTAATAGACAAATTTCCTATGAGAAAAGGGATAGTAAATCTCCCTGAATCGGTCATTTTCGGCGGTAGCTTATTTTTGAGGACAACTGAACATTTTCACTCAAGGTGACATGTGATAGCTCCTCCAGCTTCCTCTTGTTTGTCAGCACTTCTTTGAGAAACTTAGCATATTTTGGCATTTGAGCAATGGCTTCGATAAAAGGGATGTTATTGTGGAGTTGTTTGAAGGGTTCTAAAAACTTTCCGTGCTGAGCTTCCAATCTTTCCTGCTACAGCCGTCCAGAGTATGGAATAGGTGGAATATAAGTTCGGACTGGTTTCTTAGGTTGTACGGTGCCTGTTGGAATCAGTATCTCCTGTGTTTTTTTAGGGGCTTCCTTCTCCATAGCTGGTTTCTAAAATTGGTGAGGCAACAGTGGTTGTGACGCTTCTGAGTGTAACAGCGTTAGCTGTCGCCTTCAGATTGGTGATTGTGTTGCTTGGAAGAGAGCCAAGTGGTCTTTCTGATAATTGTCGAGCAATTTGTCTGATTTGGGTTTCTAGATTTTGTAATGATTCTTGTTGACTTTTTAGGTCAGCTTCATGCTTCAACAATACTCCGCTGATAACAACAGCTCTTGAATCGGCCTTCTTTTCTGCTTGGTTTGTTTTGGTCATGATTTGGATTAACATTTCTTCGATTTTTTAGTAGCCCGAATTTTGATGGCTACTAGAACTTTGGTCTTGAAATTGTGGTTTAGTCTGGAAGGATTGATTCATCGGTCTCTTTTCGAATCCGGGTAGGGTTTGAGTGTTACCTCTATCCTTCCAACTGAAATTCGGGTGGTTCCTCCATCCAGGATTGTAGTTGTTGCTAAAAACGTTGTTTTGACGGACGATGAAATCGACTTCTTCAATGGCCATATTAACTTGTTTGCAGTCACTCGTCTTGTGAGTTCCTCCACAAGTGTTGGTGATCTTGGTTTTTGATAGTTCGGCTTGAAGCCGTTCGAATTTTTTAGAAAGGGCTTCAAGCTGTGCGGTGACAAGAGTGTTGGAATCGACGTGGTGCAATCCTTTATGTGTTGGTATAGATCTTGGTGAGTTATAAGCGAAACTCTTCTTTTTTGCCTTCTCCATGATTTCAAATGCTTCGTTTGGTGATTTGGATCCCAGGTCTCCACCGGCAACTTTGTCGATGGCCTCTTTGTTTTGATTGGATTGTGCGTCAAAAAAAGTTTGTACTTGCAACCATACACTCAATCCATGGTGTGGGCATCTTCTCAGAAGACTTTTGTATCTCTCCTATGCTGCGTGTGATGATTCATCATCATTGATCCGGAATCCGGTAATGCTGGCTCGGTATTTGGCAGTTTTATCAGGCGGAAAGTATTTGAGGAGAAACTGTTCAACCATCTGGTCCCAGTTGGTGATGGAACCAGAAGAAAGGGATTCTATCCATTCTAAGGCTTGACCCTTAGAGAGAAAGGAAAGAGTTTGAGTTTGATTTGATCTTCTGAACAGTTTTGAATTTTAAAGGTTCCGCAGATTCATAAGAATCGAGATATATGAGAAAGAGGGTCGTCGTTGAGGAGACCATGAAATTGAACTGAATTTTCCACCATATGATTGGTTCTTGGTTTGATTTCGAAATGTTCGGTGATGTCGGGTGGATCTAGGTGTGTGCATAATTAGGTCCAACCCGAAAAAACCCGAACAACCGACCCGAAAAAACCCGATCCCGACCCGACCGTAATTAAAGACTCATAAAATCGGTCCTCTATATATAGATCAAGTAGGGTTCGGGTCGGGTTCGGTCTTTAGCCCATGAAGACCTAAAAAACCCGAAGACGGATATTGATCTCATGGCCCATAATACTGCATAACCCTAAAAAAACATGCACGACACATAAATAAAATTCCAAGCTTACGTTTGATTAAACTCCATTACAATCTGATCGCTGCTACTCTTCTGCATTAAACTCCATTGCAATCTGCTTGCTACTACTCTATTTGATCACCCACTCACCAGGTCTGCATTAAACCTTTATCATGAATCAGTTATTAATTTTTGATTGATCAATCACACAATTTTTGTAATACAACACTTGAGTTCAATACCTGTTGATCTGTATTGTGAACGAACAATACTTGTTTTGATCAATTACTACATAGTTGCTTCCAATAAATGCTTTACCTGGTTTGATCAATTACTACATAGTTGATCTTGCGGTCTAGACTAGGTATTTTAGTGTATTATTAGTTAAGACTTAATAGCTTGCAGGCTGAAGATTGAAGTCTGAATCTTATTGTTATACTGCTAGTAACAATTGTCAATATATTGAGTTTGAGGTAGTGTTGTAAAACTCGGCCTAGACGGCCGAGTACTCGACGCCTAGGCGCTCCTCGACACTTCACTGCACCGATTTTCTTCTCCAAGGTCAAAAAACTCGGAATCGGCCGTCGGCGGTCTGACTCGGTCCTAGGCGGTCCAACTCGGACCTAGGCGGCTCTAGTCGGCCTAGGCGGTCCAACTCGGCCTTAACAAAATTTTGAATTTTAATAAAAAGAACTAAATTTCTTCAAGAGCCCACCACTGCTTTTTTACCTTTTCACGCAAAGACACAACCTATTTTTTGTTCTAAACTCGCAACCACCATTATTATCATCTGATTTGAAGTTCTAAACTCGCAAACCTCGTATTTAAGTTCAATTGAGGTATGTCTTACATCAAATGAGACATGTTCTTGAACTAATATGTATGTGTTATTGATTATTTTCGTATTTTTCGTGTGTATTTTGTAGAATACTTAGTAAACTTTTGATATTTGACATATATATACTTTTCAAAAAATGAATTTCTTTATAAAATACCATGTCCGAGTATTCCTTGAGTACACCCCGCCTAGACCGAGTACTCGCAACTCCGTAGTCGACCGCCCTGGAAGCGCCTAGCGACTTTTACAACCTTGGTTTGAGGGCTGATTGTTATACTAAACCTAAAATAAGATATTTCAATGATTAGAGCATACAAAGTAACAGAAACTAACAAGTCACACTTGATAGTAATATCTGTAGTAAACTGGACCAAAGGGCTAAAAACTTGCTAATTTGCTGATTATGTTGGTAAAAGATGTAGCACCCCCAAAGTTTTGATGATCAGATTCTTTAGATAATCTGAATCCTAGTGCAGCATCAATAGAGCATACATGCATTGGTGTTGATGTTAACTTATTGGTATTGATACTGGTATGTAGCACATGTATGGTCTTTAGACTCTAAAGACCATACATGTGTTACATACTCTAAAGACCATACATGTGTTACATACAGTACCAATACCAATAAGTTGAAAATGTTTAAAAGTTGTTTGATGTTATTCATATGTTTTAATACTATATTTTTTTTGTTAATTAAACGTAGATGGAGTCAACGAACGTTGAAAATTTATCAAGTGACGAATCTCTTGAAAGAGATAAGAGGAAGTCCCCACCTGTTGTTAAAATAGAAACTGCAAAAAAGAAAAGTAAAACCACAAGTTCCAATAAAGCGACAAGTTCCGGTAACATGAGAGCTTCCAAAAAGAGGGGAGCTTCCAAAAAGACAGGAGCTTCGAAAAAGCCTAGTGTTTGGGTCGATTTTGAGAAGTTTGTGGACGAGGACGAGAAACAAAAAGCAAGATGCGAACATTGCTCAATTGAATTGGCAGCACACCCAAGGTTAAACGGCACATCAGCGTTGCGCCGACATGTCCTTAGAAGTGAACAACACCCCGATTACATTAAAAATCAAAGCAACATATTTCTTAAAAAGAACGATGATGTTGAGGGTGGTTCTTGCGAGGTCAAAACTTGGAAATTCAGTGCTAAAGCATGTGACAGAGCTATAACCGAGATGGACATACTCGATGAACTTCCTTTTTCATTTGTGTAGCGTGTGGGTTTTAGAAGGTTTTTGCAAACCTTGAATCCGAATTATAAGGCACCTAGCAGGACCACTGTTGGGAGAATTACTGGGAATATATATTTGGAGGAAAAGGCGAAACTGAATTCGTTTTTTGCAAATAGTAATAGGAGGATCTGTCTAACCACCGACACATGGACATCGATACAAAATGTCAACTATATGAGTGTCACGGCTCACTTCATCGATGACAACTGGGTGTTGCTCAAGAGGGTCATTAATTTTAAGGACATCACCAGCCACAAGGGTGAAGACATTGGTAGGTCTCTAATTTAGTGTCTAAAGGAATGGGATATTGAAAACATCTTAACCATTACAGCAGATAACGCTTAAGCAAATAATACGACAATAGAGTTTGTAAAAGGCAAGTTAGACAATTTATTGGGGGACGGGAGGTATTTACATGTCAGATGCATGGCACACATTATCAATCTGATTGTGAAAGATGGATTACGTGATGGGGCCACCCCAATTGAGCGAATAAGAAACGTGATTCGATATATCCGACAATCTCCGAAAATACTAGACGCGTTTAAAAGATGTGTTAAAGAAGAAATGATTGAAAGTAAAACATTATTATGTTTGGATATGCCCACCAGATGGAATTCTACATTTGACATGCTGGACAGGGCCGAAAAATTTGAGAAGGCGTTTCAAGCGTTTGATTTGGCACACCCAAGTTTTAAAAATGATTTGGGTGATGGTCTTCCTAAAACTACATATTGGAGTTACGCGAGAAAGATAAGCGATTTATTACAATTGTTTAAGATTAAAACCACCAATGCTTCTGCTACTAAACATGTGACTGTTAACATGTTTTATAGTGAAATAATGGATATCTATAGGAATTTAAGAAAAATGAGAGATACAGACCTTGAAAGTAAACTTATGGCTGATAAGATGCAGGATAAGTTTGACGAATATTGGGGGACTAGTAACAAAGGTTTTAATTATATTCACTACTTTGCCGCTATATTAGATCCTCGATTGAAATTGTGTGTTTTATCATTTGGATTTGCGGAAGTATTTAGGGCTGAAAAAAGGAATGAGACAGATGAGCAACTTAAAAAAGGATTGAGACAGCAGTTACATTTATAACAGATGAACTAGAGATAGTGTTTAAGCACTATGAGTATGAGTTAAATAGGGAAAGGCCAAGTTCAAGTCAAGCTTCTCAAAGGGCAAGTAAGGTTGCGGGTTCACAGATGGATCGAGTCGTTTTTTTGCTCAGTTTAAATCGGCTGGCGGTTCTAGCTCGTATGAAACTAAAAAAGAACTTCAGAAATACCTTGATGATATAGAGGAACCTGATTATGATGGATTTGATATTTTACAATGGTGGAAAGCTTCGTCTTCAAAATATCCGATAGTTGCAAAAATGGCAAAGGGTGCGTTTACCAGTTTACTAATAATTATTTTTTTTCCTTTTAAATTAACTTATCATTCATTATAATTATTGTAGATATATTAGCTATCCCGGTTTCGAGTGTGGATTTGGAGTCAGCTTTTAGTTCGGACGGGAGAGTTGTGGAACCGTACAGAAGTCCTTTGACCCCTTCAATTGTTGAGGCATTAATATGCACGGGAGATTGGATTGGCACTTCAAGCAAGAAGATAATCAATGAAAGCCCGACTGATTTTGACTATATCGGAAAAGGTAGATTTACAATACATACACTATGCACGCCCTTTTTTAGTTTGTTTATGTTGTATTTATATTTAGTAATATATGGTTGTTTTTTTGTAGAAATTTATGAGAAAGCCAAACCGGGTAACATGAATCCAGGGGTCTAATAATCGGTGGTTGTGTGAATGTGGGTTTGAGGAAATTGCTTAAATATTTGAGATATGGAAAACATGAAGGCTGTTCGTTTTTTATATTTTTTTATTATCGGTTTATTTTGTGTTTGCGAGAAAAAATATTGTTTGGTTTAGACTTTAGACGGTTTATTTTGTGTTTGATTACACTATCCAGTTAAAAATTTTAAATCTCATATATTTTAGATTATAATACTCTTTTTGGAACAATGTCAAAGTAGAGAGAAACGAGCCGTTTTAATCATATATTTTAGATTATAAAGAATAGATGAATGGATAAGCCATAATCCTTTATAAGTATCATTTTGACTATTTAAAAAGTCAAACTACAGATTTGTTAAAGTTTGACATTCCTTGGTTTCTACATACAAACAAGGAAAATAGTTTTTTCATATGATGATTTTGAATTGGGTTAGTCCAAGAAAAACTTTTGGTTGTTAAAGTTTGACAAGCAGCTTAAATGTCAGTTTGACTATTTTAAAAGTCAAACTGCATATTTATTAAAGTTAATAGTGTGTTCTAATTTTAGGCTTCCGTTTGGTTTTTCCAGTTTGGTTGTTAAAGTTAATAGTCAAACTGCATATTTTTTAAAAAGAAAAACTTTTGGTTGTTAATCATTAAAAGAAAATTAAAAAAAAAACATAGAATCATGCTAAGAGTAGATAAATAAAAAGTCTAAACCATGCATTAATATAAATATTAAAGCATCGTTTTACCCCCCTCCCCTAACATTCTTATCTACCAAAACACCAAAATATGTAGCAAACTTGTAACATCCCATTTTTTAGTTTCGGTTAATGAAATGACAATGTGAGTTATTATGAGTCGGGCTAGTGTTGGGTAAAATGGATATGGGTTATGGACTTGGGTCATGAAGGAAAAAAGGAAAAGACCATGGGCTTAAGCCCATGTTCCATAATTATATAAACCTTAATTGCCCATTTTTCATTCATTTACACATATTCCATACACCACCAAAACACACACTTAGCTCTCTCTCTCTCATCTTGCTCTCCCTCTCTAGCCGAAATCACCAAGGAAAACCGATACCGACCCAAGGTATGATAGTATGTTATTGTATGAGCTTAAACCCATTAAATTTTATCACGAAATGACAAGCCAATACCGTTAAACCGTTAAAGTCACGAGATCCGGGTGGAGTCGGGTATAAGCCAAACCTAAGATGATCTTAGGGGTCACCCTAGCTAAGATCTAGATCGAACGGGACGAAAAACGGTGAAAGCGGTGGTGAGATAAACGAGATTTCGCTTTTCCGGCGAGATCCAAGTTTTCCGGCAAAGGCGGCGCCGGAAAGTGGTAAGAGGTTAAAGGGAATGTCAGAGAATGTTCTGACATTCTCTGACCTAACCCTAGTTCGTTAACGGGGCGTTAACGAACTAGAGGTGATTCGCTAGTTAATTCGTTAGGGGAAAAAGATAACTAATTACCCTTGATTCGTTGTAGCCAGTTCGTTAGGAGAGAAAACGAATTAGATGAACCGATTCTTTACATGGACTGGTTCACTATGAACGGATTCGTTAAGGGTCCAGTTCGTTAGAGGGTTCAATTCGTTACAAGAACCAGTTCGTTATAGTAGGCCATTTTGTTAAGAGCCAAGTAACGAACTAGAAGTTTAACATAATGACAGAACAGTCCCTAGACTTAGAAAAGAATGAGATAATTACATAATAGTCCTTGGACTTTGATGATTATGAAAGATACCTTTAAAGTTTAACGAGTAACGATTAACTAACCGGTAACAATCCAATGAAGCAAAACCGGCTTAGATACGTGAGATTAATTAGTAAACGATGAGAAGAGCTAGATCCGTATTTAATATATGGAATGATATTACAGTTAGTCATGCACAACTCAAGAAAGGATTAACTATAAACGATGAACGTAATCGAATTCAGATGAGTTTCTAGCCCCACTTCCTTGTTATGTTTTCGGGGTTGTGTGCATACTTGATGTGATAGTTAATACACTTACCTTAAGTGGTAAGTGTATGCTTTGTATGATTTATGTATGATGATTGTTTGACGATGCATGAACGAAGAATTGTTTGACGATGCATGAACGATCTTCGGATATTGCATGTACCGTTAAGTGATAGTTAAAGGCATGATTGTGATTGATGTGTATATATGATAAGTGAAAGATGTATGTATGTTATGATGATAGTACATGAACGATCTTCGGATATTGCATGTGCTGCCAGTTGATAGTCAAAGATATGACTATGGGTATGTTTGGCAAAACTAGCTAGTAGTTGTAGCTGGAAGCTGTTGGCTATTAGCTGGAAGCTGTAGCTGGTATCTGGAAGCTGTAGCTCTTCAGATATATTTAGATGTTTGGCAGAGTAGCTGGAGCTTTTAATAAAACGTATAAAATTACTAAAATGGGCATAACTAAAATCAATAATAATAAATGTATTTATTTTGGAAGGTTATTTAAGTAAATTATCATACTAAAAGCTTGTAGCTCTTTCTAAACGCTACTAGTAGAAGCTTTAAGCTTTAAGCTTTTTCTCCTGACCTAAAAGCTTCAGGCTCCTTGAACCAAACAGAGCTTTTAATTGAGTATGAGCTTTTTCTTAAAAGCTTGAAGCTTGTAGCTTCTAAAAGCTCCTAAAAGCTTCATGCCAAACATACCCTATATATATATATATATATATATATATATATATATATATATATATATATGAGGTTTGTATGTTATGATGATGGTACGTGAACGATCTTCGGATATTGCATGTAATATTAAGAAAGGTAAGTAAAGGCAGGTATGATACAATGTACTAAATGTAGGGAACCGACCCTAATAATATCGGCGAATGTAGGGAACCGACCCTAATAATGTCGGCGAATGTAGGGAACCGACCCTAATAATGTCGGCGAATGCAGGGAATCTACCCTAATAATGTCGGCGAATGCAGGGAACCGACGCTAATAATGTCGGCGAATGTAGGGAATCGACCCTAATAATATCGATTAAAGTTATAGGGCGAAATGCTCTTTAAACGTATATGTATGAATGAAAGTATGTATGTAAGTATGAAAGAAATAATGAAAGTATGTGTGTATGTAAGTATGTAAGTAAATATAGAGGTATGTACCTTCGGGTGAATATGTAAGTATGTGAATGTATTGCATGCCGTCTGATTAACTAGAACTCACTCAGCGTAGCTGACTTTTAGTATGCACGCAGGTTAACATACTGAGACAGCTGGTTTGAGCGGGACACATGGCAAGATTGAAGAGGCTGGCATCTGAAGATTTGTCATGATATTTTGATATTGTCGTTTATGATTATGTTTTAAAAGACAAGTTACGAATGTTTGTGATAAATGGTTTACTAATATTATTATTCCGCGAAAGTTTTAATTAACTCTGATATTTAGAACTGCGTTTATGAGTAAATCCAACGTCCAATGTAGGGCACCGAGAACAGGGCCTTACAAAACTGATGCTATCTTCCTTTTGACACCTATTGCCCTTCCCATACCAACAAAAACCAAAACAAACGGGGGTTTACAAAAGGTGATATATATGTCTTATTAGGTCATTTCACTTCATTCAAGGCTTCCTAAAACTGGAACCACCATGGTTGTTGGTAGGAGACAGGTTGAGATCAGTGAAGGAGGTAGGGGCTTTATTGACATTTTAACCACCCATGGTCAACCTTTGTTGCATGATGCAACCATGGTTGATTACGTGATGGGCCATTTTCTCCAGTTAGTAACTGTAAATGATTGTTTGTTTGGTGATGTATTAGTAATACCTTGTATGCATCTGTTGTTATAGTTCATATAATTAATTATTTTAATGCTAAAAAATTGATTATTAGATTGGTTTATCAAATATTTAAGATAAACTTAAGCCCAACATTTTAATAAAAAAATAAGCGGCCTTCCTTGTAACCCTAAAAAAATCGCCCCCCTACCTCCATTCTTTTATATATCAATATTTTCTCCAGTTTGCAATCAACTCAATTTTATATTTCACCTGCAGCCTCTACTTTGATTCGAGGTACAATGTTAAATATTTTCTCTTTTGATATATTTTATTGTTCATGTTTGCTTAAATCATGTATCAAATAAAGATTTTTTTTTCTTTTTAATTTACCATAGATGGATTTAAGGAGAGTTCGGAAGATTTCTACAGTTTGGACAGAGTTTGAGAAGTTTACTGATGAGGAAGACAAGAAAAAAGCAAGATGCAATCACTACTCAATGGTTTTCAATGCAAACATGGCTACAAATGGAATAGCTTCATTGATAAGGCATCTTACTTTATGTCCAAAACGTCATGCTAATCGAGAGGTCGCTTAGAAGATGATTGCGAATAACTATAAATAAATGATTCAGTTCTTTTTTCTTTTCTCTAGAATTTATCTTTATGTTTGGTTTGAAGTTTGTTATCAATCATGTTGTTCTTCTTTGAAATAATAAGTGATTAAGTTCAATATCGATCAGATTATTTATGTTTTCATTGTATTTTTATATGATTATATCAAAACTTGGTGTATTTGAGTTACTACTTCTTTTTCAAAAATATTATAGAGATATCACAATTCATTAGTTGATATTCAGTAAACAACAATTACCAAACGCGTTTTCACTAAGACATTTCATCGAACACTTGGAGTGCATACTAAATCAAACAATAAATTAAACCTATATTGACTAATTTTAGTTCAAATTTGAGAAATAACAATGTAGTAATCAACTAAAAAGCAACAATCAAAAAATACATTCAACATAATCAAATAATACATTCAACATAAGTTAAAGAATTTATAGAAATTTTACCTGAACATTTGTTTGTGTTGCTTTATTTGTGTTTAAACTTACACAACAATGGCCGTCGACACCTTCATCAAGCCTCCTTTCACTCAATCACCAATCACCATAAACTCATATATCAAGTAACAATCCTTGCCAATTGATTGAAAGAATGAAAAATCACCAGATTGAAAATCGGTCTTTTGTGAACAGAACCGAGGATCGATCAGATTGAAGACCGATAACCGATCATCACCATCGGTCATGTATTCGGTTCTTATTTTCATATTAATCGGTCATCGGTTCCGGTCGGGTTTATCTCGGGTTGGGTTGGGTTTTACATTATGCACACCCCTAGGTGGACCCACTCCAGTGTCGTAGCCATCGAGTGAGCGCAACTTAAGCCTCTATTTATAGATTGTCTAGAGGGAGGGGCACGGCCCCGTGCTTAATGAGGCACGACCCCGTGTCCCAGTTGCATGTTGTCAGATCGTACATGATGACTCACCACGGGGGCGTGCTTATGAGGCACGTCCCCGTGCTTTTTTTGACATTTGCTCAAATTCATTTTGTTTTATCTGAAGGTGACCACGGCCCCGTGGTAGAGGAGGCATGGCACCATGCTTTTATCTTCAGTGTTTGTCTTTTCTTGTAGATTTTTGTCTTTTCTTGTGATCAGAAGCATGGGGGCGTGGTTCTTGGAGCACGGGGGTGTGTTTCTTGTTTTTCTTGTGTTTTCTTCCGTTTTTCTTTGTCTTTTTGCTTGTTTCTTTGTTTGAGGCTTGGGTTTACCTGAATTTGCATTTTATTATGATAAGTAGCCTTCTGAGCTATGTTATTTGATAGAAGTTGCAATTTTTAGAGAATATTTGATGCTGAAAAGATATATAATTTTATATACATTAAACTTCCTATCTCTAAATATAACTAAGTGCAGATGTCTTACATTAACTATCTTGGTCTTAGACGCCGAGTAGCCATTTGATCAAAACCAACATTTATCGACGAACCATAAGATATGGAGAGTAGCAATAGTTATTATACTAGCTTTTTCAATCAAAATCAATCGATCATTCCGACGGTACCATATGGGAGCCAACCCGTATATCCCCCGGGAAGTCAACAATGTCCAATCAAAATTTCTGACAATACTGACGACAACATTCCCCAGTACTATCCATCTGAAATTCCAACTTACCATCCTCCGAGGAGCAGGAAGTGCAAAGTAAGATCAAGCAGGAAACTGATTCGTCATGTAGGATGGACTGCCATTCCGACAAAAGCAAATGGCACTTTGGATCGCCTCCACCAGATTACCCATACCAAGTTCCACAGACTATTGTTGAACCAAGCCGTAACCCAAGGATAAGGGTTATCTTACCCTATAAAAAGAGATTAATTCAATCACCAGTCAGAAATCCTTATGAATCGGAAGAGGATTCTGAGGAAGAATATGAAGAGAACGAGAATCATTATTTTCCTCCATATGTTGGACCAATACCATCAATTTCCCATCAAGCTAATGAGATCTACGAGGAGGAAAACCTTATCGAAGAATTTTATACTACCAATGTTCCCAATGAGGAAATGCATGTATATGTTGCAAACCCGCATCTCTATCCAAGGGAGAGCGCTTATCTCTTCCCAGTTGCATCCGCACCAACGGGATATCCTAACCCGCCTAACTCGGTGATGACGAGCTGTGGAACGAGAAAGTGAACAAAAAAATGGGAAAGAAAATTGTTAAGAAATGTGACAAGCTGAAAATCTTGTTAAAAAAATGGATTAAGGATTAGGAATCATTATTATGTATCGTTGTGACCGTTATGTACTCTTTCTTGTAAAATAAATAATGTATTATAAAGAAAGTATGTATTTTTCCTAAATCTTATCTTATTTCATGTAACAGCATGTCTGGACAAGATAAAGTTAACAGTAATCTCGATATACAAATAAACAACAACAACAACAACAAAGAAAAGACTGTAGAAGAGAACATTCTAGCAATACCGCAGGATTATGTACTCGGTATTCGTGATCTGATAAAAGAAGTGATAAACCCACTCTATGAACTAATGAAAAATGATCCTAGTCAAACCGCCTCTTATTCTAATAAAAAGGGGAGTCGAAGCAAAAGTGAAACCGTACATTCAAAGAAAGAATCTAAAAGAGAAACGAAAAAGAAGAAAGTAAGAAAAATGAAAAAGAAAGTGAGAAAAAGAAAGAAGCAAGTGATGAAAGCTCAACCGCCGAGAACGACCTCTGTGATAGAACCAAGAAACTTAAAATACACGAAGGTTGTGATTTCAAAATATTTAAAGTTTATAATCCCAAAGAGTTTCACGGCAATAAATGAGCAATTTTTACCCTACGATGGTCGGAGGAAATGGAGTCGATAGTACTGGTAAGCAAGTGCACGGAAAGGGAGAAAGTTCAATATACCTCCCAAATGTTCAAGGAGGGAGGCCCTGGAATGGTGGAATACCCTTATTGTAGTCAAGGGTAGAGAGAATTTATATAACTTGGAATAGGCAACATTTAAAACAATGATATTAAAGAACTTTTCCCCAATCAACGAAATGGATCAAATACAAAGCAAACTATGGAACCACAAAGTTGTGGGAACAAACCTCAAGGAATATAACACCAAGTTTCTTGAGTACTGCAGAATTGTCCGTCGTTTGGTCACACCTGAAATTAACAAAGTGACACGATACGTTTACGGATTACCAATTGAAATCCATGATTTGGTACGTTCACATATGCCATCCATGAAGGAATCTGCCATGGAGTTGGTAGGATATTTGATGGATGGGATGATCAGGAACCGGGATGAAAAGAAGAAAGATGATGTGAGGACGTCAGTTGGAGGAAAAATGAAGAAGTTTGAGAAGAAGAGGGAAGGGGCGTTTGTGTATAGTCACCTTGTTTGAAAATCTCGGTAGGAGACATTTCGGCAGATGTCTTCGACCCACCAATACCATCACATGTAATTTTTGTAAAATACCAGGACATGTTGAAGCCGACTGCAAGAGAAAGGCAGTGGTATGTTTTATTGCGGTGAAAAGGGGCATTTTAGAAACGAGTGTCCAAAGAGGAAGCCGACGACCGCAGCGGCTGATGCAAGTGGTAGCGGTGCCAAGACTGATGCCAAGAAAGAAAATGCAAGGGTCTTCATGCTGGATACCCAAAAGGCAGCTGACATACCGGACGTGATCACCGGTACGTTTCCTATTACTAATGTTTATGCTAGGGTTTTATTTGACTCAGGTGCGAATCAAAGTTTTATATATTATAAATTATGTAGTCTGTTGAATGAACCCTTAGTTAAACTACATAAGTCAAAACTGCTAATGGAAGTGTAAGTAAAATAACCGAGCTTTAGATAGTGCGACAATTTCGTTAGCAGATCACATCATACCTGTACGACTGTTACCTATGACATTAGAAGGTTTTGATGTAGTTTTAGGTATGGACTGGTTATCATCTAATGAAGCTCGTATATTATGTAATGATAAAGCCATTGACATCCGAACGTCTAACCATAAAATCATTTGTATCACCGGAGACAAAGAAGCAGGAAAGGTAAGAATAATTTCTAAAATAAATGCAAGTAGTTGCTTAGGTAAAGGATGCCTTGCATTTATGGCCTATGTAACTAAAAAACCTGAACCCAAAAAGATAGAAGAAGTGCCAACAGTATCTGAATTTTTGATGTGGGCCCAAGTATAGAAGACCGGGCCATTATGTTTCTGGAGGCCCAAGATCGCGCTTCAAAAGGGGCTATACGAAAATGGGATTAACTTGGGCTACGAGCCTCCGTTTCAGGCGTTCTACCAGTAAAAACGACCGTTGGAATACGGGCCGCGTTGTGTAACCAGCCATAGGCAGGTTATCCCACTTATTTTTCGAAATAAGGCCTCTAGATACACTTTTGGGCCACTTTTGTGTTTTTCGTCTACTTTTTGTGTCTTGTTTTAGGCTACTGTTGGGCCTTTGGTTGTTTGTTTCGGCCCAAACCTATTTTGGCTTCTCTATTAATATGCTATGATGTAACCTAAATGATCATTGATCAGATTTAATAAATAACTTTTGGCTTTTCAAGTTCTTGACTTTTGGGTCGAATTTGGGGGTTTGGGGAAGGATCTTCACGGGTATTCCAAGAATCAACGTGATTAGCCTTCGGATTCTCATCGTATGCTGCATCAATTTCAAGACGTGTTTCCCGATGAATTACTAGAAGCACCACCAGATAGAGAGGTATAATTTAGAATCGATCTTGTACGGGAACTTCACCAATAGCTAAGTCTCCTTATAGACTAGCACCCACGGAGATGAAAGAATTTAAGAAGTGATGGTCGGTTAATTTGTATATGTTTTAGTTCGTTTATTTTAACTGTTTATTCTAGAACAATCGATACTTCATACGTGTATTATTGGATTTCAGGTCATAGGCGTTAAAGTACTCAATATGGACCTGTTGTGACACGAAATGAAGACCCGGAATGTCCAGCATGCAAAACGATGAAATAATTGAAGTTTGCTGTAACAGGGTCCCATCGCAGTACGCGATGGGCTTGCTGAAGGACCCATCGCGTACCGCGATGGGTGGTAATTTAATGTTTGAATTTAGTCAATCGCGGTACGCGATTGACCATAGAAGACCCCGTCGCGTACCGCGACGGGAGGTGCAAACGGGATTTTTAGGTTATTATCATATTTTTCATTCTCAACAACCCAAACTTTGTTTTGACAACCAAGAGGCGATTCCAGCAGTCCAAGAAGGCGATTTTCACTATCCTAGCTCGTGCCAAGACCCTACATATGATTCCTATCATCCATATCGAAGATTCAATGATGTCAAGGCTCGGCTAATCTCCTAGAATCTCACCCGGGATGTATAGTTTGTAACCTTTTACAGTTTTTATCATGTGATTTAGAACACTTGTGTATTGTTATTGATGATTGATATATGATTATTGATGTTTGGTATTTCTGTGTGTTCGGTCGGTTTAGGTTTACGTTGTTCTGAACAATTTGTTACCAGTTGCTAGATAATTAGTCATATAACTGTCTGGTTAGATTGAATAAGATAAAACATACAATTGCCCTTAACTGATTCACACTGGCAAGGACTGTTTGATAACCAGTGTTGTGTGTAAAGTAATTGCTGATGTCTAAGGTTTTGTCTGATTGATCAGTTTTCAATTAATCGTTAATGATTAATCTGTTAGGTTGCATGAGATACTGTTGGTTGCTTACTTGAATTCCTGGGTAAGATTTGCTTTGTTAACTGCTTACAACTCGTTTATTTGTTTGTTTCTTAGTTCTCTACATTTACTAAAATTGCTTGTGTGATCAGCACTAAAAATCAGTCACTTCATAATTAGAAATCTGTTACACGAATACATTGACCACATACTCCTTGTGATATGATACCCTACTTGCTCTAACTATTTAGAATAATTAGGTTTTTGATTGACTCAAACGACGGTTATCAAGAAGCAGTTAGATGAGCTTTTAGAAAAATGATTCATACGACCGAGTTCGTCACCATGGGGAGCTCCAATATTGTTTGCAAAGAAGAAGGACGGATCAATGAGAATGTGTATAGATTATAGAGAGATAAATAAGGTTACGATAGAGAATAAGTATCCACTACCACGTATCGACGATTTGTTTGATCAACTTCAAGGAGCAAGTTGTTTTTCTAAAATTGTTCTTAGATCGGGTTACCATCAGTTGAAAGTAGAAGAGGAATATATCCCTAAAACATCATTTATAACTCGATATGGACATTATGAGTTCATCGTTATGCCTTTTGGACTAACTAATGCTCCGGCAACTTTCATGGACATGATGAATCGCATATGTAAACCATATCTGGACAAGTTTGTTATCGTATTCATTTACGACATTCTTGTTTATATGAAATCCAAAGTCGGTCATCAAGTACATCTCAAAATCAGACTTGAAACCCTCATAAACGATAAATTGTATGCCAAATTCTCTAAATGTGAATTTTAGTTATCCGAATTTCAATTTCTTGGTCATGTCATAAATGAAAAGGGTATTCAAGTAGATCCAGCGAAAATAGAAGCCATTACCAAATGGGAGAAACCCAACCGAAGATTCATACAAGACTTCTCCATAATAGCTGTCCCATTCACTTCACTCGCTAGGAAAGCAATTAAGTTTGAATAGGGACCAAAACCAGGGGAAGCATTCGAAATACCTAAACAAAAGTTAACTAATGCACCTATCTTAGCCTTGCCAGAAGGACTGGATAAATTTAATATATACTGTGATGTGTCGCACACGGGAATGGGTTGTGTTTTAATGCAAGGAAAGAAAGTAATTGCTTATGCTTCAAGACAATTAAAAGTTCATGAGAAGAATTACACCACACACGACCTTGAATTAGGTGCTATAATTTTCGCGTTGAAGTTATGGTGACATTACTTGTATGGTGTAAAGTTCATAGTATACACTGATCACAAAATTTTTAAGCATATATTTGATCAAAAGGAATTGAACATGAGAAAAAGGCATTGGATGGAAACACTCAACGACTACGACTGTGAGATCATCTATCATGAAGGAAAATCCAACGTTATGGCTGATGCCTTTAGTAGGAAAGAACATGAAAAGCCAAAGAGAGTCCGAGCTCTTAGAATAGAACTTAAAGTAGATTTAGCTAGTCAGATCAAAGAAGCTCGGAAGTTAGCACTGGGGAAGGAAACATTAAAGCCGAAAAAGAGAACGGTACCATTGATCAACTGGTTAAAGGAAGTGATGAAATACTTAGACTCGGTACAAGAATTTGGGTAACGATGGTTGGAAACCTAAGAACTAAGATTCTAGAAGAAGCTCATAAATCCAAGTACATGATGCATCCGGGAAGTGACAAGATGTATCACAATCTCAAACACGATTACTGGTGGATCGGTATGTAGAAGGATATTGCCTTATATGTAGCCAAATGCATGATGTGTTCTAAAGTAAAAGCCGAACATCAAAAGCCGTTAGGATTATTACAACAACCCGAAATACCAATATGAAAATGGGATATGATAACCATGGATTTCATCATGAAGTTACCTAAAACTTCTTGCCAGAATGATGCAATCTGGGTTATTGTAGATAGACTTACCAAATATACTCATTTCATTCCAATCCAAGAAACGTTTAGCATGGATAAGTTAGCACAATTGTACGTTGAAAACATAGTATCCTTACATGGTGTACCACTATCCATCATTTCCGATAGAGATAGCCATTTTACTTCAAATTTTTGGTCAAGCTTTCAAAAGGCAATGGGGACACGACTAAACCTAAGTACTGCTTATCATCCCCAAACTGATGGCCAAAGTGAACGCACGATTCAAACTTTAGAAGATATGCTTCGTGCCTGTGTCATCGACTTAGGAGGAAGTTGGGACACTCATCTTGCTTTAATGGAATTCTCATATAACAATAATTATCATACGAATATCCAAATGGTACCATTTGAAGCTTTGTATGGACGAAAGTGTAGACCACCTGTATGTTGGTCTGAAACATGTGATAGTCAATTGTCAGGACCCGAAATTGTTCAAAGAACCATTGATCAAGTTATATAATTTCGTGAACGATTGAAGACAGCAAGAGATAGACAGAAAAGCTATGCGGATATTCGCCGCAAGACATTGGAGTTCAAAGAAGGCGATAAAGTATTATTGAAAGTATCTCATTGGAAAGGTGTAGTAAGATTCGGAAAGAAGGGAAAACTGAGTCCACGCTTTGTTCGACCATTTAAGATGCTTGAAAGGATCGGACCAGTTTCTTACCGACTGGAGTTACCCGATGAAATGATAGGCATTCACGACATGTTTCACATATCTAACCTACGCAAGTGTTTAGCCGACGAAACTCTTGCCATGCCGTTGAAAGATGTTAAAATAAATAAGAAGCTTAAGTTTGTAGAGCAACCAATTCAAATAGAATACAACATGATCAAGTTTCTCAAGCATAAACGACTCAATCTCGTGAGGTCAAATGGGATTCAAGACGAGGACTTGAGTATATGTGGGAGGTCGAGTGAAATGAAGAAGAAATATCCCTATCTATTCCAATAAATTTCGAGGATGAGATTCTTCACAAGGTAGGGAGGATGTAACACCACGTAAAATACCATCATAGGTTCTAACCAAAAATAACTAACTTATAAAGATTAGGGACTAAAACTTGAAAATTCTGAAAAATGCACTCATCGCGATACGCGATGGGATAGGCAAAAGCCCATCGCGTAGCGCTATCAACTTGCACAAAATCCAGAATAGAGCGGCGTAGCAATACGCGATGGCTCATTCCAGAGTACCATCGCGTATCGTGAAGAATAAGCTAAGTAACCTGGACATGTGTCCAACCACGTGTCAACACGTGGCACAATATGACAAACCACGTGTCACCACGCGGTAAGGCGGCATAAATTGCGGCGTCGCGATACGTGACAGCCAATGGCTTACACCATCGCGTATCGCGACGGGTGCCAAATTTGCCTATAAAAAGGGGTGACGGGCTTAGAACCATCTCATCCCAATTTCACCTTCCTTTTCACACACTTAACATAGAAAGGCGTGCCCGGCGTTGCATTTTCTCGAAGTTTGTGCAAGTAACGAAGTCATAATCAAGTTAGCAATCACATAAGCGAGTAGATCAAGATCCTACCATCAACTTTTTCTTAGTATTATCATTCCAAGTATCCATACTAAGGTGGGAGTTATGTTTAAGTTATTTGAATTATAGCTTAGATATCAATCAAGGCTATGGCCTTTAACTTAGAAAGTATTTTATAAATATTCTATAACCATTCATAAACGAGTTTTCATAAACGTTACTTCATAGCAAAGTAATGTAAACAAAGATATATTTTTACGGGTATGTAGTAAACTGTAAGGGTGATATCACTAGTAGTAAGTTTCTTGCCTAAGGAAAAGTAATTCGTACAAATCATAGTCAACCGCGAGACCTGTTTACTTACCTAGAGAAACTTACCAACGTGTTATAACCTATTAAGCCAAAGCATGCTATATCAAACTTCACATTAAAACAAAGTATTTCATTCACAAACAAAGATAAACGATTTCAAGGTTAAGCTTAGCAATCATAGCTTAATCAAGAAAACCATTCAAATATTTATACAAACCTATTTATGTATAGGTTAAATATCATTCTCATTCATAGTCAAGGTTTCAAACGCACACCGACGATACAGGTGAATACGTTAACCTTTACAATCAGTCAAAACATATTTATACTCGATAAGAATGAACAGGTGTTTGTCTTAAAGATTCAGTCAACGTTTACATGAGATTACGTGATCTCTAAAACATTATAATAAAAAGTAGAAAATAAAATCAACTTAGACCGATTATACATGTGTCTGGATCCAAACATAACTGTTCAGCCTAAACAGTCAAATGCTACATGACCGCAGGCTAACGGCCATAAATAGTTCTTCATTAAGGGCTACGTGGCTCGGAGAACACAATTGTGTGTGTAGGGCAGTGGTACATATACTGGAAGTAGAAATACTTCCGCTGAGCTTGTCGAGAAAACTATATTTGTATTGTAACTGTCATTCAAATGTTTTATAGAGTCATACGTGTTCACCAGCATATAGCTGACGTATTTTTCAAACCCATTGCAGGTAATTAAGCATTAGTAGCAATAGCAAGGATTGGAATCTTTATGAAGATAAAAGCGCGATACAAGATGGCTCCGTTTTTTATAAACTAAATCCTTGTAATATGAAACACATTTTGTAAAGTAATACTTGGGTGTTTAATTCCCAAACAAATTTTCAAAGTAAATAAATATTATATTCAAACATAAAGTCTTCCGCTAAATTAATCCATAACTCTGATATATTTACAAAATAGGTACCAACTTGTGGTCACAAGCCTAGGCCTAAGTCAGGGTGTGACATACACTACGCGAAGAACATAAAAAAAGAGAAAAGGAACCATAATCGATATATTATCTGTTTTCAATTCCAATTCGGCTTATCTCTCATTCTAACAGCCAAGAACGACCCTATGGAGACTTTGCATTATCTCGGAGCGTCCAGTTCGTCCAATCAGTCTATGCTTCCATCCTTTCATCAGATAAGCGAATTATTTGTTGCCAATGTCAGGCTAAACACCATTGTGAAAACTTTAGGCTAGGGTTTTGTGTAAACTGATAGGATCAATTTCTATGTACGTTATTGATTAAGAACTTGATTGAGAATGTTATTTGATCTTGTTTGCTTTATTGATTGATTGTTTAAACAATTTGTGTTTTTGTTTATCAAATCTTGCATAAACTATCAAGTTGTGTTAATCAACATTTAGGACTACGTTCTTGTGTCAATGATCTAAAAATCATTAATCATTTAATAATAGTTGATTTTCATAATATAAAACTGGTAATTGAGTAGATCACGTTCAGTTGTGTCAACAATTCGGATATGGTTTCGTTTGTCATCACAACCAAACTACTAGGTCTAGTAATTATTGCGCAATCAATTTAACAGAATTCGTGACTAATTATTATCACATTACCTGAACCTAAAGTGAATCACTCCTTTCTTACAATTGTTAAAAACTCTAAAATCAATTGTGTTGCATTTAAACATCTTTCAAAACTGCTTAACATTGTCTGTCCGCTTAGTCTAGTAATTAATAAGTCATGAGTTACCCTTGCACTTTCCTTTGATTCCCTGAAGAGATGACCTTACTTAGCCGTACTAGTTATAGGTTTTTTAAGTTTCATAAATACTTGTTTTATATTAGAGCACGACATCTACGTTAGTCTGTCTTCCATAATTCATACACATACAAAAATCCCCACTCGTACACATACTCACTAAGTATTACACTTATCACATCATCACTTTTCATACTGCTCATTTCTTATGAAACATCACCACACATAATTTCTGAGTTAAGAATTCATTACCATTCGTGACTAAAACCCAAAATCATTGTTTCATTTCATATTAACAATTCGTGAGTATGCACACTGCCCTAAAATATAACATAAATGGGGGGGGGGGGTTCTAGAAACACAAGTGGTTTTAGCAAAATTTTTACAAGCAGTGCCTTCCCCCATATAACGTTTGAACAACTGGACAAAGTTCACAACCTAAACCCATAAATTCTTAACTTTAACATAAGCTCCAAGTTGTCGCCTCTTCTTAGTTCTAGCCTCCATCTAACTTATCACCCAAACTAGGTTATTGTGTAATTAGGTTAGTGCTCCATTTAAGTTGTCATGAAATTAGTTATTGCTTCACCTATGTTGTCATGGAGCTTAAGTTACCGCTTAATCAAGTTATCACATCATTTACCATAAATCTGTCAAGCTTAGTCAATTTCTGAAAATCGGAATCTACACGACTGAAATTAAATCTACCCATCTGCACATCAATGTAACCTTCATCATGTATAAAGGCATTAACCATATTGGCAAACTTCTGGCAAAACCAGATTTAAAATGTTCATAATCAAACCGAAAAGACTTAAATACCAAAATAAATAATTATTACCAAATGATGAGACAGAAAGTTAGAGATATCATCCCAAAGGAAACTTTCCTCCCTATCATCTCGAGGAGCACATATATTAATCATATAATGATGACAATCAAGGACATGTACCTTCTACTATCACCATCGAATTAGTCCAGAAACTAGAATCTCTATGAAATGAAGCACGACCCTAAACCAAATGTGTAAGGTCCCGATCCCGGTGCCCTACTTTGGCATTGGATTTATTCATAAACACAGTTCAAAATATTATAGTGAATTAAAAATTTTTGCGGAATATAAAACTTCAACCATATACTACTACATAATCATTCAGCTATTCTCTTAACAATCAAACTTTTGTCTTTAAACATAATATAAAAAGTCATATAAAAATATCATAACATTCTCCTAGAGGTCCCAGCTTCTTCAGTCCAATGTCATGTGTCTTTATTCAAGCTAGCTGCCTTAGCTTATTCACATGCATGCATACTAAAAGTCAGCTACGCTGAGCGAGTTCTAGTTAATCAGGCAACACACCTTACATTCACATATACATACTTGAAGGTACATATTACATACTTGATTTTTTTATCATTCTTCCATACATACATACATTCATTCTTTCATACTTTCTTTCTTTAATGTACGTAGTACATTCATAACTATCCTTACACTAGAAAGAGCATTTCGCCCTACATACCTAAAATATTATTAGGGCCGGTGCCCTTCATCCTCGGATATTATTACGGTCTGGTTCCCGTCATCCTCGGATATTGTTAGGGTCCGGTGCCCTTCATCCTCAGATATTATTAGGGTCTGGTTCCCTTCTTTCCATACAAATATAAAACCATGCATTGATTTTATTACTTTTATATTTATATACTTTCATACGTACTCTTAACATTTTCTATATCATTCATAGATCATTCATAACACATTCACATATCATACACCTACCACTTAAGGTAAGTGTATTAACTAATCACATCGAGTATGCACACAATCACGAAAACAGAACAAGGAAATGGAGCTAGAAACTCACCTACGTCCTGTTCCTTTCTGAGTTTATAGTAATACCCCTCCTTAGTTGTGCACGGCTAATCGTGTAACAATTATAGTACCGATTAACTATTTCTAACTATATTATACTTCTAAGTTAGTGAAACCCCTAGCTAACGGTGGTCCGAGGGCAGTAGGGTTCTAGGGGCGGCAACCCCTAGAGGGGTCCAAGGGACAGAACCCCTGGCTGGGTTAAGCTGTGATGTAATTAAAACGATCAATTAAATATTAACTAAACTAAACAAGTAATAAAAACTAGACTTAAGACTCAACTACACAAAACACCGGCAAGTGAACCAATCAATTGTACTAAAGCTAAGTAAGTCCGGAATATCGAACCCACAAGACTCTATAAATTACGTTAATTAACTAATTAGACTCGACTTACGACATGACTATTTATTATTAATGTTTAAAGGGGGTTTTTAAACTAAGATTAAACTAAGAAAGTAAATAAACAAATAAACTAGAAAACAAGCAATTAATCACGAGATCGAAACCAATCAGAGAAGGAATCTACCTAGGTAAGAATCCCATGTATCAACAATCATCAAGCAATGGACAACTAATATGATATGGAAACTGATTTCTAAATATATTCATCTAACAAACCCTAAAGGACCCTTGACCGAATCAAACGAAATCCCAAAGAAAAGTTATTAGATTATTAAGCAATCAGTTATATTGATTTCCTTATGGTTATCAAATAGGGTTAATTAATAGTATCTAAAGCAAGCAATCTCACGAAACACTAAATCCTAGATAACTTGATAAGCTAAACACGACATAATGAACAAGGATCAACACAATAAGCAAGGATATTGTCACTAATCTATCCTAGCATGCGATTGACCAAGACACATGAACAACTCCTCACCTTACAGCTATTGGAATTCAGCAGAACATTCAAAACCCTAACCAACTATTAACAAGCTTCTATGATCTAATGGGCTCATTCAATCACAATAATCAAAACACCAAGTAATGATTAAACATAAACCCTAAATCTAAAGAACAAAATCAAGAGATAAAAGATTTATGTGAAGCTATAATTAACAATCAATGAAGATAATAAACATTCATATGCATCATGAAAGCAAAATCAAGTCTTTTACTATTAAAATAACGAAACCATAATCAAAACATTAGTCCAAAGCAAGAATCAAATCAACACATGTTCATCAAACCTAGGTAAACATGAAGTCTAGCCTAGAATCATTATTAAAAACAATCCCAAACAAACAAAACAAAAGAGATTCATGATAAATAACAAGAACGAAGAAAGTAGAGCGATAAAACCCTTAAGACTCCTTTCTTGATCAATTGAATGAAAGCTCCTTGATCTCCAATGTAATCAACCTTCAAAAAACCTTCAAACTCTTGGTTTTTCTCTCCAAAATCGGCTGCCAAAGCTTCTCCCTCCGTTTAGGTTTATAATAATATATATATACGACGAGCTGGGCCTTAAAACTTGCAAAAACGAGTGAACAATGAGCCCTAGGCACCGCGCGACCGGGCCTGGCCACCTCTGTCGCGCGGCGCGGCGTGCCCTAGGGGGAGTTTCCAGATTTTCTTGTTATTTGTTGCTTGTTTATGTTGGATCTCTTCCTTGACTCTCAAGCAACGATAAGTAACTTCTAGAACTTCTTTTCTTGGCTTACAAATCATCATCTACATGAAAACAAATCCAAACACTAAGTGGAGCAATCACGTAATCAATAATGAGCAAAACGAACTTAAACTTCGCATGAAAAGATAGAAAGAATTAAGTTTAACGTTCAAGACGCCAAACGATATAAAACACGTAAACATATAATAAACTTGACTCAAAACCTAAATTAATAAAATATGAACTAAACACGCACTAAACCGAACTTGAAACATTAAAGAAACACAACTTTCAAGGGATTCGAGATATATAAATAGATGTATATCAAGCTCCCAGGTCAGCTTGTAAAAATTTTATTTTCATTAATAACTTTTTACTTAAACCTCATCAGAAAACTGAAGTTCATACCCCCGTATATGTTTCCAGCATATATATTTTCCAACGTATAAGTACATACATATGTGCCCGTATAAGTCGAACCTACATATTGCTTATACATATATGCTGGAATCACTGAAAAACCCTAAAAACGCGTTAAAGATAAGCTAACCTGCACATATCCGGCGGATATATGCCCAGCGGATAAGTAAGGAGCGTATGTGTGTACACAAACAGATATACTCTGTATATGTATATGTGTATGTGTGCACATATACGCTCCTTACTTGTCTGTTGGGCATATATCCGCCAGATATGTGCAGGTTTTAGGGTTTTTCAACGATTCCGGCCCCGTCAGGCGCCGTTAACCACCACGGTTGGCAGGATTTTGATCGTTTATAACCCAGGTAGCTTTGGGGTGTCCATATCCAAGCTAAGGTGGCCATTAAGCTCATTTTGTGATTGATTTTACACCCGATTAAAGCTAGATTTAGATTCAAACGGCTCAATCGGCATCCCAGGGCTGCGGTGTCAGGTTCTAAATTGCTAGGTCAGTTGAGGTAAATGATTTCTTACCTTCAGTTGGTCTTGGATCGTTGATTAGAATGGCGTAGAAAGCGTTTGGCTTAAGTGTGTGTTTTTGATGGTGTAGGCTAAGGTGTAGAATGATGAAGATAGAAAGGATTTAGGGTTTAACGGGTATTTATACTCTTTAAGCTCATGGACCTTAGGCTCATCGTCATCTTTAGTCCATAATTCCACCATGTCTAATTCTATGAGGCCTATCGTTTCCGTATGTTATCCGACTTACTAATTAATTATTTATTCAGAATAAATAATTTCGACAACATAAATAATATTTTATTATAATTTATTAACCAAACTTAATTCTTCCAACGTAAATAATATCTTAATATTATTCATGAACATTCGGGATGTTACAAAACGAATACCATCTGATCTCCCACATGCACTACTAGCCGCAAAATTAAAACTATGGTTACCCTCATATCCCCTTGTAATTATACTTTTTAATGAAATATTGAATTCTAATAACATATGATATAATACGTTTCATTATGAATAACAAAAACGGGAACATCATATATAATATTAGCATGATTAGAACACATTTTTACATTACAATTTCGAAAGATATTGATGAAAACTTTATGGATTTATAAAGGTTGAATTAATATGTGTGAATAAAATTGTTATTCATTCATAATTTCTTCGTCTTTGTTATCTTAGACATATAAATATCATTTTGTAAAATTGATTAGTAAGAAAAGGTAGATGTGATTTCATTAAAGATATAAATATTTTGATTATATTGACATAACTAGCCGTATATTTTTAATCCTTATCATTTAGGTAATTATTTATTTGAATAAAGAATATGTTGGTATGTTTAAATTACGCAAACCTAAATCTGTTTTCATTAAAATTATAAAATAATTTGAGCGGAAAATTTATGTTAGGAATGATTTTTCAAGTGGCACGTTTGCCACTTATTTTTTTTTAGAATAGTTTAATTATTTAAATGT
This sequence comes from Bidens hawaiensis, assembly GCF_021521415.1. Classification (NCBI taxonomy): domain Eukaryota; kingdom Viridiplantae; phylum Streptophyta; class Magnoliopsida; order Asterales; family Asteraceae; genus Bidens; species Bidens hawaiensis. Next base: position 57,997 of record NW_027495530.1, on the reverse strand, counting down.
TTTAATTCTTTAAGGAGTTTTTTTCTTATTAAATAAGATATTTTCGTTTTTTTTAAATAATTGTTTATGTTAAAAGACATTTCTTTATTTAAAAAGAAAAAAAAAACATTTGTTTCTATAATTGTGTTAATACTTTAGAGTGTGTTTTTTAATAACTTTTAGAGATATCTTACATTTTTTTTTAAATCACATTGTTTTTAATCAATAAAAGAAATTAAATAACATATGACTTGATCAACAAGCTGTTTTTTTTTCCCTAATGTGACTAACTTCATACACCTGAACCTAACAAAAATTATTCAAATGATTTTTGTTTGTCGGGCGGAAGCGTGTGATAAGATGAAAATATTAAAAATGCTTTATCGTTTTTATAAAGACGTTATATCATTATTCTTTAAATGTATTTTATAATGATAATAAATATTATTATCATGATAAAGAACAATAAAAAATGAGAGAAAACAAAAAAAATAATAATAAACTTTACAAAAATATTAAAAGGTAGTAATATGTCAAATAAAATTGTTAAAAGAATTGAAAATATAGTGGAGTGGGTATGACAATTGACATGTACACGAGAGGGGTACGTTTAGTTTAACTTATATTTTTATATGTCTGTATAACAGTATAGCTGTACTAATGAATTTGTTTTATATATATATATATATATATATATATATATATATATATATATATATGATTGATTTCTTTTGAGAACCGCTTTGAGTTTTAAGAACTCAACGTAACAATTTTTTTTTTGAATTTTTTTTTACACATGTGTAATACGTAAGTGTAAGTGATGTACAAAAAATTACGGTATTTTTTACACACCGAATCGACTTATTACACATGTGTAACTAACAGTTAAACTTGTGTAATCATAAAAAATACTTACTCTCTCTCCTGCTTCATTTTTTAATTACATTTAATCTCAGCCACATATTTCATGTTATTTAATTAAATGTGTGGTCCAAATTTGAGTTCTTAAAGTTCTTACAACTCAACATGGTTCTCAAAATATTCCTCCCCTATATATATATATATATATATATATATATATATAAGTTTTTTTGTTTTAGGGGCCAATATTTTCACTTGTTAAACTAGAACACTAAGTCACAAAATTTCATTAAGAGAAAACAATGTTAACAAGCACACATAGTGAGTGGCTATTAACTCATAGGATTGTACCTAAAAGAATTAAAGAAAAGAAAAGAAAAAGAACACTTCAAATAACCTTTAGCCTTTTATGTAGGATAACTAAGGTTAAGCATTGTAAATATATTACCTATAAACTTTTGACTTTAGTTTTTCACCAATATTCACACTTATTGGTACTACCTCAAAGATTGTACATTTTGTCTTGTTCAAAGTTAGCAGGGTTTGATTAAAGTGATATAGTATCATTTAGGTAGACTCAAATCAACTGCATTAACAAACTAAAATCACCTATTTTTGAGCAAAATAACAAACTAAAATCACCTATTTTTGAGCAAAATACCTTCTATTTCTGTGTTATCAGTTAGGGACCTCCTTTTGATACACAAAACAGCTCTGTTAGGAAATAAGAAAAAGAAAGATCTCTATGATGACATCATGACCTCTTCTTGGTATGTTTGAAAGACAAGAAATAAGACTATTTTTTAGAACAAAGTCAAGTCATCACGGTTTATAGGATTATGAAAGATATAAAATAATTGAGTTTTCTTTAGATAAAAATAGGTCGTCATCTAAATCATTATGTTGAAAAAATTTGTTTTATTCCTCTTAAACTTGTTTGTTGTGTAAATGGTTTCTAGCTTCTTGTTGGTCGTATTTTAATGAAAGTTACCGTTTGAAAAAAAATATTCACACAAATAAACTAATTTTTTTTTAAATTACCAAGTTGATTTGTCAGATGTGGTCACAATTTAAAGATAACTCATGAAATAACCACCAAAATAAATAATTGACTAGCCTAGTCATAAGAGTAAATACACCAATGCAAATATTTCGGAAGTTCTGGTCAAGAAGCTAATAATTAATAAAATAAAATATATTTGTGTATATGTAAACAAGAATGAAAAAGACAAGCTTATAGCTATAATATATGTTGGACTATATTCTCTTCACATGAATAAAAATAAAACAATTTTGGTTGTACAAAAATGGACCATAAGATTGGTGGCCTCATCTTTTTGGTGGTTTTCTACATTAAAAGTTTACTATTACATCTTACCCTTTGGGGGTATTATCCTTTTTGGTCCCAACTGTAAAAACCATGGTCCTACAACATCACAAGCAAAACTCACGTTTGGATTCTTTCGACACAACCTAAGATGCTATTGTAGTCAAAACAATTAAAATCTAAAGATTTAAATATTATGTTTGACGCCTAGATTACTTGTAATGAACATATAGCAAAAACACACTCCTAATCCACGCTCACCCTTTTGCATCTGTTTGTGATACAAAGGAAAGAGTAGGCCTTAACAACACATACCAACGTATCTATTGAGCATTCCTTGAGTTTGAACATTTTCTCGTTTATGGCTTTCCAAATCAATCAAAAAGAAACCACCACTGTTTCCCTTATTATCGATGCCATTTTCCTTACCTAACCTGCACTTTTCGGGTAGTTTGAGAATAGGTTGTTTCGAATCACGCAAGCTTGTGTTATGTAGATTGGCCCAAGATGGACTGATGTTTCTGTTTGTTGTCCAATCCGCAACTCGCATCCTGAGCATTTATACACTCATCCACTTCTATAACAATATTTTAAGTGTGGCTTCAATAATTACAAAAATGGTGAAGCACCAGACACCTTTTTTCTAAATAATAACACACATATTATCTCTATATACACCCTATAATGGGTGTATGAATAACACATCCCTTATATAATTATCTTGTGCATTATAACAAAAACATTTTACGGGACATAACTTGGTATTAAGTTTAAATGATCAGGCTCGTTGTCATGAAAGGGCTTTAAGCCGTTAAAGCGTCAGGTCACTG